>NW_027526203.1:388316459-388448959 GCF_048455015.1 Haemaphysalis longicornis | reverse complement strand
TGATTCGAAAAGAAAGTGGTGAAAAAAATTTCACCACTTTCTTTTCGAATCAAAAAATTCTTCATCTCTTTCTATGACCTCACCACTTTCTTTTCGAATCAAAAAATTCTTCATCTCTTTCTATGACCCACCACAACCTCCCCTTTGCTTTCCGAGGTTTTCTTGACTGCCAACCCTTATTTTCTATATATATATATATATATATATATATATATATATATATATATATATATATATATATATATATATATATATATATATATATATATATATATATAAGGTTAGTAGAGACAGAGACAAACGAGAAAGACTTAGAAAATAAAAATAAGTTTACTGACGTTTCAGGGAGAGGACTCCCTTTCTTCAGACCCCCTTTCTTCTCTGAAGAAAGGGAGTCCTCTCCCTGAAACGTCAGTAAACTTATTTTTATTTTCTAAGTCTTTCTCGTTTGTCTCTGTCTCTACTAACCTTATTTTTGTCGCGCTCTGTGTGAGTTTTTATCTTTTCAGTCTATATATATATGAATAGATAGATAGATAGAGGCAGAAATTAGCGTAAGCTGTCAACAAAGCCAAGGAAAGCAAAGGGGAAACTTTGGTAAGTCATCCGTTATCCTTGAAACAGAAGCAGTTTTTTTTTAAAGAAAGTGGAGAAAAGCATTCCCGCCAAGTGGGATCCGAACCCACGGCCTCCAGAATACGCTTCTGGTGCGATGACCCCAAAACGGAGGAAACAATTACCTTAATATAAATACTCGAGAAAGTGGAGGGGAGCCCAGCCCCGCCGGTATCGTAGTGGTAATCACCCCAGACGTGTTTTCTCGAGGTCGTGGGTTCGTATCCCACCCGGCGGGCATGTTTTTCTCCACCTTTATTTCTAAAAAACCCTGAATCTGATTCAAGGATAATAACTGACTTACTACATTTCCCCGTTTGTTTTCCTTGGCTTTCTTGACTGCCTACCCTTATTTCGGTCTTAATTTACCAAGACCCTCATTTCTCATTCTATTTCGATATATATATATATATATATACAGTGAAAGCTCGTTAATTCAGTTAATTCGGATCTCACGGGACCGGGAAAAATGTCCGAATTATCAGAATACCGAATTAATGAATGGATAGGAAAAACAAAATTAAAATCATGTTGGAGAAGCATACCTTTATTTGCTCAAGTGTTTGTAATATTCATCTGCTTTTTCGCGCATATTCCGGCTGACATTACAACTTTTCTTAACTCTTCCAAGTGGCCAACAGCACACAAACTGTCGGAACTGCTCAGGCAAACGTCCTCCAATATCAAAAGCGCCTCCGAGACTTCTCGTAATGAGGTGCGATAAGGTCGCGGCTGCACCTTCTCGCTGACTCTTCGTCAGAATCGTGGTTGATGACGATGGCGATGCCTCTCAGGTTTCTGTTTCACTGCAGTGGTTCCAGTGCTGCTAATTTACCACACTTTTGTGCAGCGGCAGCCGTCACAATTTGTCCGAATTAAGCGGTGCGGGGCCGAATTCTGACGAAATAACGAAGGTTTGGTCCCATAGACTAACATGCACTTTGGCCGGGACCAATGCAGCCGTCCGAATTATCCGAACTTCCGAATTAACGGGTGTCGAATTAACAAGCTTTTACAAGCAACTGCTATATATATCATATAGCTGTTGCTCCAGAATTCTATTCCCCCCTTTTTTGCACTGTTTTTTCTTGTGCCCCACACATGGTTTTAACTTGGTTCTAACTTTATCTTTTCGTTTTTTTAGTTGCAGAACAAGCTCTCTCCAACAATATTGCTGTTTGTGACACGTGCAATTTCTGTTGTGTGTTTTTCCTTTTTTTTCTTTTTTCCTTGACCTAGTTACCGGATCCCTTTTTGACCTCCAGCTTACAGACACCTTCTGATAACGACTTCACCAATCACCTGTTTGGCTTCCGGCGTTTCCAAAAGCCATGCTCTACGCCGCGTGGAGTGGCAACAAACACGTTCTCACGCTCTCCTTCGATGAATCGACCAAACGTTACTTTCAGGTAACTATTTTCACAGCTCAAAATATGCACCTTTTCTTCCTTCCCAAAAATCTTAACCCTCACATTCCCAAACTAATCCTGCTCCTACACTCCCACTTTCTCTCTCCCATTTCCTTCCTCTCCTGGGGGACTACACCATAACGCATGCCAGCCAGGCAAGTGTTTGCCCTGGCGAAGGCAAGTCTCTTGCTGAAACGTGGGCAACAATCGTTGTCGCTAACTTGTTCGAAGTTTATATATATAGGATATATATATATATATATATAATTCCAAGAATAAATGTTTCTTGGACACCGGCAAATATCAAGAAACAGAAAGACACACGTCGAAAGAGGAATAGTATAACGTTTCGGCCGAGGGACCGGCCTTCGCCAGAATAATTCTGGTGAAGGCCGTTCCCTCGGCCGAAACGTTACACTATTCCTCTTTCGACGTGTGTCTTTCTTTCTCTCTCTCTCTCTTTCTCTCTCTCTCTCTCTCTCTCTCTCTCTCTATATATATATATATATATATATATATATATATATATATATATATATAGAAAATAAGGGTTGGCAGTCAAGAAAACCTCGGAAAGCAAAGGGGAGGTTGTGGTGTGAAGAATTTTTTGAGTCGAAAAGAAAGTGTTGAAAAAATGCCCGCCGGGTGAGATCCGAACCCACGACCTCCAGAATACCGGTCTGGTGCGATAACCACTACGCTACCGGCGGGGCTGTTTCCCCAGCACTTTCTCGGATATTTATGTTAAGGTATTTTTGTGTCCTGCACTCGGAGGTGATAGCCAGCGCCACTCGGACTACTCGGGGTGAAGGGGACCTTCTTTTTAACCCCCGGGCCGTGACTCGAGTGTCTACGACATGTCGAGAGTGGTCAACCAGCGTTGAACCCTCTTAAGCTCCCTTTGGAACCAAGACTGCCAGAACCAGCATGTAGCGAATCAAAAAATGGGAAATGAGGGGCTCTGTGAAATAAGGCAGAAAATAAGGGTTGGCAGTCAAAAAAACCTCGGAAAGCAAAGGGGAGGTTGTGGTGGGTCATAGAAAGAGATGAAGAATTTTTTGAGTCGAAAAGAAAGTGGTAAAAAAATGCCCGCCGGGTGGGATCCGAACCCACGACCTCCAGAATGCCGGTCTGGTGCGATGACCTCCATGCTACCGGCGGGCATATTTTCCCCTCCACTTACTGGGGTATTTATATTAAGGAATTTTTGTTTCCTGGGCCTGATGAAGGCAAGTCTCTTTGCTGAAACATTGGCAACAATCGTGGTTTCTACCTTGTTCGGAGTTGTCTTTTCTTGTGTTCTCTACCATAATCAAAGTTGTGAGAGATAGAATTTATGGTATTAAAATCATGCATTCATCAGCAAATAACTTAACAGACACGCCAGGTTGGATGGCTTGAACTCGATTGTTAATATAGATATTAAATAATACTGGCTCGAGAACAGACCCATGCGGGACTCCAGAAAGCAGCCCCAAATAACCAGAGATGAAACGGTTTATACCTATGTACTGTTTTCTGTTCGTTAAATATGCTATGACCCAATTAATTATTTTCGGAGGAATGCCAATATCTTTCATTTTGTTTATTAGTTTGAAATACGGGACCTTGTCAAAAGCCTTAGGAAAGTCCATAAAAATGACATCAACCCATCCAGCCTTGTACAGAACTTGGTAGAACTCGTTAACAGTTGCTAATAATTACGTGGTAGTAGATAATCCCCGTCGGAAGCCATGTTGCGTGCGTGAATTACATTATTTTGTTCACGAAAAGTATTTAAATATTTCACTATTATGTGTTCAAGTAATTTGCGACAAATACAAGTAAGGGAGATCGGTGGATAATTGCGTACTAATAATCTGTTATCTAATATATATATATATATATATATATATATATATATATACAGGGTGTCCCAGCTATCATGCACCAAGATTTAAAAAAAAAGTAAAGGCGTAACTCGAAAGACACCAGGTGCATAATGTTTGCAGTACTGTGGAGAAGCGGGCAGTATTTTTTTCGTTAATGAAACTTAATTAACTAATTTTAATTAATTATCCAACTCGAGAAATACTGTCCTAATCACTAAAGTGTCAATGAGGCACTTGTAGGTAACCACGAGGGGCATCTAACTGCGGAATTTTCAGCGATGAACTAACAGCGTACACATTTATTCTGACTGATAAAGGAAATACGCGAAATATGAAAAATACCACGTGACGGCGCCTCCGCGTGCACCGTAAAGCAACGCCCTCAAACAGGCTGTCTCTGAGTTAGCCAGAATGAAATAGACAAAAGAAAGAAAGAAGAAATCGCGACCGAGTTTGTTCCTTATCTGCACACGCGTCCCGCGAATCTTGCTGCTGCTGCCTGCTGCTCCTTCCATGCATGCTATTATCAAGGTGATGCGCTGTCTCTTCGGGCGGGTAACACGCGAAGCAGTTGCTTTCAATCAGCTTTGTTTGGGGACGCTGCTTTACAATGCGCGCGTAAGCGTCGTCACGTGGTATTTTTCATATTTCGCGGGTTTCCTTTATCAGCCAGAATAAATGAGTATGCAATTAGTTCGTCGCTGAGAATAGCGCAGTTAGATGCCCCTCGTGGTTACCTACAAGTGCCTCATTGACACTTTAGTGATTAGGACAGTATTTCTCGAGTTAGATAATTAATTACAATTAATTAATTAAGTCTAATTAACGAAAAAATTACTGTCCGCTTCTTCACAGTACTGCAAACATTATGCACTAGGTTTTCTTCGAGTTACGCAATTTCTCTTTTTTTAAATCTTGGTGCATGATAGCTGGGACACCCTGTATATATATATATATATATATATATATATATATATATATATATATATATATATATATATATATATATATATATATATATATAGTATAAGTAAAGAGTCGGATACAAAGCAAGAACAATAACAAAGAAGGTTTAATCACGTATCGGCAACGGGACGGGCAAGTCCCGTTGCCGCTACGTGATTAAACCTTCTTTTTTGTTGTTCTTGCTGTATATCCGACTCTTTACTTATACTATTTCTGCGCTCTTTGTGACTTTTATCTTTCTGTAAATTTATTTCTATATATATATATATATATATATATATATATATATACAAATTGTAGTGCAGACACGCCGCGGTGGCTCAGTGGCTAAGGCGTCGTGCCGCTGAGCCCAAGGACGCGGGTCCGAATCGCGGCCGCGGCGGCCGCTTTTCTGATGGAGGCGGAAAGGGAAAACGCCCGTGGGATCAAGATTTCAGCGCATATTAAAGATTCTAAAGTGCTCAAAATTACTCCGGAGCACTCCACTACGGCGCGCCTCGTCGCCTGAGTAACGACGGCGCGTTAAACAGCATAATTAATCAAATTGTAGTGCAAAAGATTCACCCATTTAGAGTATGCTATGGCACAATGCGAAGGAGCACTGTGCTCCGTGTGGGTATGCTACGATATGTGGCCATGTGCAATGGCCACATATCGAGGCGGATGAAGTTATGTGGGCTTAAATGCGGAGGCTGCCCTGCCAAGATTGCAGCATGGAAGGAGCCAGCCAGGCCATGGACGACGTACTTTCTCGCGGCAGGAAATGCCCACTCAAGGTTGGAGCCTTTGAGCAGGTATAGCTTTTCGTAGACGTAAGAAAGAAAGTGGAGAAAAAGTGCCCGCCAGGTGGGATCCAAACCCACGACCTCCAGAATACCGGTCTGGTGCGATAACCACTACGCTACCGGCGGGGCGATATTCCCCTCCACTTTCTGGGGTATTTATGTTAAACTTTTTTGTTTCCTGTGCTTGGGGGTGGTAGCTAGCGCCACTCAGACTATATATATATATATATATATATATATATATATATATATATATATATATATATATATATATATATATATATATAATCGGATACCCAGCAAGAACAATAACAAAGAAGGTTTACTCACGTAGCGGCAATGGGACTTGCCTTCATCAGAGTACAGTTACATGATATTGCTGCACCATCACGTAACTGTACGCTGATGAAGGCAATCCTTTTGCCGCCACGTGAGTAAACCTTCTTTGTTATTGTTCTTGATAGGTATTCCGACTGTTTACTTATAGTGTATGTATATGTATATATATATTTATATATATA
Source organism: Haemaphysalis longicornis (assembly GCF_048455015.1). Classification (NCBI taxonomy): domain Eukaryota; kingdom Metazoa; phylum Arthropoda; class Arachnida; order Ixodida; family Ixodidae; genus Haemaphysalis; species Haemaphysalis longicornis. Next base: position 388,442,792 of record NW_027526203.1, on the reverse strand, counting down.
TATATATATATAGTAAGGAAATGAGGGGCTCGTTGAGGAAAAACAGAAAGATAGGTCGGCAGCCTACAACGCCAAAGGAGGCATAGGGGTGTGGTTAGGCTCTTTGTGTTTACTACGGTTAATGAAGTTAACATTTTTTTTAAATATACGGAAGAAAGAAAGAAAGAAAGAAAAAAAACACGCGCCCAGAGTGGGGACCGAACCCACGCCTTTCGATTAGATCTCGAATGCCTTACCAATTCGGCTATCTGGGTGACTGTGTTCTCCTTCACTTTCCTGGCTTTTTCAGTTCGTCGAACGCTGCACACTCTTTGGGCCCCAACTGAACTGCACATCGTTCTTTGTTAGGCGAGTTAACGGCTCCGCTATATCGGAAAAGTTCTCCACAAAGCGACGATAGTACGCGCAGAGGCCGAGAAAACGGCGTACGGCGTTTTTGTCGCTTGGTGTTGGGAAAGCGGCGACAGCAGCTGTCTTGTCGGGGTCAGGGCGGACGCCTTGGAAGCTGACGTGGTGGCCCAAAAACTTCTGCTGTTCGTACCCAAAATTTCACTTCTCCGGTTTTAACGACAGTTTGGCGGATCGGATGGCCTCAAGAACTGCCCTCAGACGCACTAGGTGCTCTTCGAACGTTCTAGAAAACACTACCACGTCGTCCAAATATACAAGGCACGTCTGCCACTTTAGTCCAGATAGAACAGTGTCCATCATCCGCTGGAAAGTGGCGGGAGCGGAGCACAAATCAAACGGCAGGACCTTAAATTCGTAGAGGCCGTCCGGAGTAACGAAAGCTGTTTTTTCGCGGTCTTGTTCATCTACTTCAATTTGCCAATAGCCTCTGCGTAAATCAATAGACGAGAAAAATCTAGCATGGCGCAACCGATCCAACGAGTCATCAATACGCGGCAAAGGATACACGTCTTTCTTCGTAACTTTGTTAAGCTTCCGGTGCTTTGTGCTCGGCCACTTTGACGAGGACGCTGACACTGAACTGCATACTGACGCAAGCAACATCGGGTTAGGTGCAGTGCTTGTACAGTGGCAAGATGGTGTAGAGCGGGTTATCGCTTATGCGAGCCGTACTCTGTCACGCGCCGAAGCCAACTACTCTACCGCTGAGAAGGAATGATTGGCTGTCGTGTGGGCCGTCACCAAATTTCGGCCATATCTCTATGGACGACATTTCAAGGTGGCTACTGGCCATCACTCTCTGTGCTGGTTGGCCAACCTGAAAGACCCGTCTGGACGTCTCGCTCGCTGGAGTCTCCGGCTACAGGAGTTCGATGTCAGTGTCGTCTACAAGTCCGGCCGTAAACACAGCGACGCAGACTGCCTCTCGCGCGCCCCAATCGATAAAATCTCTACCGAGGAAGACGATGATGGTGCCTTTCTTGGAGCCGTCACTCCTTCTGACCTTGCTCAAGACCAACGAAATGACCCAGAACTTCGCCCAGTCATCGATTACCTCGAAGGATGTACCTCTCAGCTACCCAGATCTTTCGCACGCGGCCGTACATCATTTTGTCTGCGTAACAACATCCTGTATAAAAAAAATTTCGATGCCACGGAAACAACATACTTGCTCGTTACACCAAGACAACTGCGTGCAGAAATTCTGCAGGCGTGTCACGATGAACCGTCTTCCGGACATCTCGGCTTCGCCCGTACCTTAGCCCGCATACGTCTACGGTATTACTGGCCGAAGCTTGCGGTTGATGTCAAGCAGTATGTACAAACTTGCCGAGACTGCCAGAGGCGGAAAGCTCCGCCCTAAAAGCCCCCCGGTCTACTCCAACCGGTTGACCCTCCGAAATTACTGTTTCAGCAGATCGGTATGGATCTTCTGGGGCCTTTTCCTCCGGTAACAGATGGGTCGTCGTCACTACGGACTATTTAACGCGTTACTGTGAAACAAAGGCCCTTCCCCGAAGCACGGCCACAGAAGTTGCCAAGTTCTTCATCGAGAACATCGTCCTTCGTCACGGTGCTCCGACAGTTGTTATCACGGACAGGGGAGCTGCGTTCACAGCACAACTTGATATGTAAACATTGCGGGATTACTTTCGCAAATTGTAGTCCGGAGTCCCCAGGCCATGTTTCGACCACCCTGGGCGCGTTTACGCGATTTTATTTAGTAGAAAAATTAATTCGAAAATGCTGTCCTCCTCTCTTTACGCTCGCCCATTTTCTGCGGCGTTTTCGGGTGACGTCAGGAGGGGATAAGCTGGCAATTGGCTGCGCTACTGCACGGCTCCCCGGCCTTCAGACAGAGTCAGTCGGCCCAGCGTTTCGTCCGCCGGCCGCCGACGGGTCGTCGCAATTCGTTCGCTCAGTTGAAACGAAGCCAGGACACGCTTTTGAATGGTAGAATTTGCCTTTCTTTACTTGGTTAGTTTGTACACTGTATCTAGCTCCAAGTCAAGGTCGCTTCACACAAGCGCTGCACAAGCGCACATTCGACGCTTCGCTGACTGGTATGCCAGTACGAAAATATAAGGCCTCTTGAAGGCGGGAGAAGAGTCAGCGAAGTCAATATAGGTACTAAGGAAATAAAATCAACTGATATTTTTACCGTACAGCGTAAAACTAGGGTGCGGGAAGCACTTTTTTGCGCTGGGCGAACAAGCACAGCGGTCAGCAGCACGACTACGCATCTGCGAATGCTTTTCCGTCTACGAAATGCAATTGCTAGACGTGAGCTATTGTGGAAACTCGGGCGACGCTTACTGCACGAGCGCAATACAACAAATAGTCACCTAAGCTGCTTGAAATGCCAAAACTAAATAAAAGTGTAAACTGCTTGTACAATATATACCCTATATTACCGATGCCAGTGGAGCCCGCTCCGTGGCCGAGTGGTCTGGGTTGTCAAGTTTGCCACCCCAAGTATTTTGCAAGTCACGAGTTCGAATCCCCGCGGGTACGTGCTTTTTTTTTTTGTAAGTTAACTTTTTCGTTTTCCGCCGATGTTTTCTATATTGAGTTCACCTTTTTTTGGGCCGCAACGTTCATGGCTCCACGAACTAGTTCACAAAACGCGCGCAGGCTGGCACTGGCGCGCTAGCGAGTTCTCGTTGGCGTGCTGTTGCCATAAGCACCGACTGCTTGCAGGCAGTGGGCACAGGCCAGAATGAACAGACCCTTGGCCTGGTGCGAACACGCTTTTTACGACACAGGCATGAGGGAGGCAAGCTCCAAATATGGGGGAAAAGCGCATGACATTTGGGCGTCTGCGGGTACGCGGAGGGCGTTCATGCACTGCGTAGGTTTCGGCTAGTGAATGCCACGATTCCAATCCGTCCTAGGAGTCTTATCTTTATGCATTTTTTACAGCTGACAACATGGCAGAAGCGCGGTACGATGATTACTGAGTTATTGAGAATGCCCATCCAACAACGCCAACGGTTGTGTTTTACAGAACCGAAACCGAAACCGAAACTTGTTTGGTTGCTCACCTTGGGCATCGTCCAATCACGGTGCCCGCTCCTCCTAACGTCATAGCTTTAGTTGGTGCGGCCACCGCAAACCACGCATGGTAGTTTTTCTTCTTTCGCGCTTTGTAAAATAATTACCGATTTGTCAACCGAATAAACGATGAAAAGTGTGCTAATTTGAGCCAGTCTACGCAGTGCAAGCAAAAACGGGAGCTTGACAAATTCACTTCAGTGTCCCTTTAAAGAAGTGTTACATCTCAGCTGCACAAGCCACCGGAGGACAACCGCCTACCACCCGCAGGCGAACGGACTAACGGAGCGGCTAAACAAGACCATTGCCGATATGCTCTCCATGTACGTTGACGTCGACCACCAAAACTGGGATGCCATACTACCATACGTGACCTTCGCCTACAATACGGCGGCGCAGGAAACAACACGGTTTACCCCGTTTCGCTTGGTGCATGGTCGAGACGTCCTGACAATGTTGGACTCCATGCTTTTACCTGACGAGTGCTCTGTCGTCACCACAGACGCCGAAGAAATCGCACAGAGTGCAGAGGCCACACGGCAGCTGCCTCGCCAGCGCATTCGATGCCAGCAAGTAAACGATGCCCGGAGGTATAATGCGCGTCACAGGGAGGTTACATATCGACCAGGAGACCTCGCTTGGGTGTGGAGCCCTGTTCGCCGGAGGGTTACTCCGAGAAATTGATGCGTCGCTACTTTGGACCCTACAAGGTTCTGCGCCAGACAAGCGACGAGAACTACGAAGTTCTTCCTGAGGGCACGATACGTTCTCCTCGCACCACGTCACAATCCGACGTCGTCCACGTAGCACGAATGAAGCCGTACTACACCCGCTCGACTGAATCTTGAACTGCTGTGTTTGCCGTACGACTCTTGGGACCATCAATCGGGACGCTGCATCGGGACGATGCTTTCTCAGGGGAGGGGGTAATGCCGCATGCCTGGGACAATTTCCCTGTTTGGGTAAGTGTCTTTCTGAACATTGGGGCTGAGAAGAAGAAGAGGCTAAGGTGCTACCACTGCAGCTCTGGTTGTGCGTCAGCTTCGGTGCCGTCTGTAGGTCTTTTAAACCCAGTAAATACTGCTTTTCTACCTTTATTCGTGACAATATTTATATATATATATATATATTGTAAGGCCCTTGAGCAACGGGTGAACCGGGACGTAATTCGGCGATCCAGTGGGTTCCGAATACCGTATCGAGAGCGATGATAATGATGCACGAGGGAAGAGGATTGGGTAATGTTAATGAGAATGATAATGTTACGGCGACGAGGGAATGCAGGAGATTGCCCAGAGTGTATGAACAAGTCCCTGGAAGTGTAGTCGATGTCCAGGCCGTGGTGACGCGACATACGCGCTCACAGTAATTTCCCCTCCGAGTGGAGGCGGGCGCCTGACCGCCAATGTTCATGAAGTACGGCGCAGAAAAGCCTTCAGCCGTGACACGCGCACGATTTCTGTGCCACAGTAGCGACGGCCCAAGGGAGCTTGACTGGGTGTGACACGATAGTTCACAGGGGATGTTCCCTCAAGGACTGTGTACGGGCCTCTGAAACGGTAAAGAAATTTTTCACATAGTCCTGGTCTTGGACTGGGCGTCCAAAGTAAGACCTCGTCGCCAGTGCAGAACCGAACAGTACGGTGGCTGGCGTCGTAGGGGTCCTTGCGGTCGTGCTGGCTGGCTTCAGTCTGCAGAGGAGCCACTCGACGGAAATAGTTCACACGGGAGAGGAACTGTTTCTAGAATGGGCTTGAGGTCGACACGGGAGCCGATAAAAATGTGGTGTCCACAATGAACGATGGGTCGCGGCCGAATACGAGGAAATATAGAAAGTAGCCGGTGTTCCGTTAAACTGCAGTATTATAAGCAAACGTAACAAATGGAAGAATTGTGTCCCAGTTGGTGGGATCAGGTCGAATATACTTAGAAAGCATATCCGAGACTGTCCGGTGAAATCTTTCAGTGACGCCGTTCGTTTGCGGGAGGAAGTGGTTTTATGGAGTGTGTTCGAAGCACGAAGAACATCTTCAACAATACTGGACAGAAAAACTCGTCCCCGATCACTCAAAAGAACACAAGGGGCCCCATGACGCAAGAGTATTGCCCGCAGGAAGAAGTCTGCGACCTCTGCTGCGCACCCAGAGCGAATTCTCGCTGTTTCTGCGCCAGTGCGATCCAGTGGGTTCCGAACACCGTACCGAGAGCGATGATGATGATGCACGAGGGAAGAGGATTGGGTAATGTTAATGAAAATGATAATGTTACGGCGAGGAGGGAATGCGGGAGATTTCCCAGAGTGTATGAACAAGTCCCTGGAAGAGTCGTCGATGTCCAGGCCGTGGTGACGCGACATACGCGCTCACATATATATATATATATATATATATATATATATATATATATATATATATATATATATATATATATATATATATATATATATATATATATATATATATATATATATATATATATATATATATATATATATATATATATATATGCCTGGGAAAAATCCTGGGGTGTGCTGCTTTCGGAAAGAATTCAATGCCTTCTTCCAGCAATGACGTACGGGGCAGAAACTTGGGGTCTCACTAAAAGACTTGAAGTGAAACTTAGACCGGCCCAAAGGGCTATGGAAAGGAGAATGCTAGGGGTTACGCTGAGAGATAGGAAAACCGAACCGTGATTAGGCAACAGACTAACGTAGAAGACATTCTAGCTAAAATTAGGCTAAGAAAATAGGCATAGGCGGGTCACGTAATGCGTAGCAGGGACGACTGGTGGACCATCTGATTAACATATTGGCTGCCAATAGACCTCAAACGCATTTGGGGTCGGCCGAAAACTCGGTGGAGAGATGAACTACGAAAATTTGGGGTGAACGGGGGGAGTCAGCTAGCACTCGATAGACATGGCTGGAGATCTTTGGAATAGGCTTTCGTCCAGCAGTGGACAAAAGCGGGTTTATGGTATATATATATATATATTTCATTTCATTTTATTTATTGCATACTGCAGACCTTCGCAGGTCCAAGCAGGTGGGCACGATACAAGTAAAAAGTACATATACAGGCACTCAAGTCAGGCAGAGATGACAAAGGAAAAAGGAAAGAATTCGACACACAAGGAAAGGTTTACAGACCCAAATAAAACACAGTTAGCAAAACAGCCAAAGTGAATCCTTATACAGAGTCTTTTAGAAAGTTCCATTCTTCCACTGTTCGTGGAAAAAAAGAAAATTTAAATGTATCTGTGCGTGCAAAATAAGGTGTTAGGGTTCGGGGTTGATGGTGTCTCGTATGTCATGTCAATACGGGTGTCAGGTACTGTGTCGGGTCTAGTGCTGTTTCCCTCTGAAGAAGGTGGGAAAGAAAATCAAGCCTAAATGTTTTCCGTCGTGAGTCAAGGAGTTCAATGCCATTATCTCTAATTAGATCAGAAGGTCAATCAGTTGGACGAAACTTAGAGTATATATACCTTACAGCTTTTTTTAAATTCTTTGTTGAATTAGGGATTGTTGAATTAAGACAGAAATGCAGGTTGGCAGTCAAGAATGCCTAGGAAAGCAAAGGGGAGAATACGGTAGGTCATTTATTATCGTTGCAACAGACGCAGATTTTTTGAAAGTCAGAAAGAAAGTGGAGAAAATATCCGCCGGGTAGGACCCGAACCCACAACCTCCAGAATACGCGTCTGGGGCGATGACCGTGGATTCGGATCCCACCCGGCGGGCATTTTTTCTCCACTTTATTTCTGTCTTTCAAAAACTCTTCATCTGTTTCAATGACCTACCATATCCTCCCCTTTGCTTTCCGAGGTTTTCTTGACGGCTAAACTTTATTTCTGTCTTATATCTTATATATATATATATATATATATATATATATATATATATATATATATATATATATATATATATATATATATATATATATATATATATATATATATATAGCGAATCAGAATGGGAAATGAGGGGCTCGTTGAATTAAGACAGAAGTAAGGGGCGGCAGTCAAGAAAACCTCGGAAAGCAAAGGGGAGGATGTAGTAGGTCATTGAAACAGATAAGGAATTTGGAAAGACAGGAGGAAAGTGGAGAAAAAATTCCCGCCGGGTGGGATCCGAACCCACGACTTCCAGAATACGCGTCTGGTGCGATGACCGCTACGCTACCGGCGGGCTATTTTCCCCTCCACTTTCTGGGGTACTTATACTAAGGCATTTTTGTTTCCTGCGCTTGGGGGTGGTAGCCAGCGCCACTCAGACTACTCGGGGTGAAGGGGACCTTCTTGTTAACCCCCGGGCCGTGACTCGAGTGTCTACGACATGTCGAGAGTGATCGACCAGCGTTGAACCGTCTTAAGCTCCCTATGGCACTAAGACTGCCAGAACAGAGGCCCTCGCTATGCATATGGCGAATCAGAATGGAAAATGAGGGGCTAATTGAATTAAGACAGAAATAAGGGTTGTGAGTCAATAAAACCTCGGAAATCAAAGGGGAGGGGTCGGTAGGTCATTGAAACAGATAGGGAATTTGGAAAGACAGAAATAAAGTGAAGAAAAAAATGCCCGCCGGGTGGGATCCGAACCCACGACCTCCAGAATACGCGTCTGGTGAGATGACCACTACGCTACCAGCGGGGCTATCCGCCGGTAGCAACGATGATACCTGTGCTCACAACAGACAGACAGACAGACAGACAGACAGACAGACAGGCAGGCAGGCAGGCAGGCAGGCAGGCAGGCAGATAGATAGATAGATAGATAGATAGATAGATAGATAGATAGATAGATAGATAGATAGATAGATAGATAGATAGATAGATAGATAGATAGATAGATAGATAGATAGATAGATAGATAGATAGATAGATGGATGGATGGATGGATGGATGGATGGATGGATGGATGGATGGATGGATGGATGGATGGACGGACGAACGGATGGACGGACGGACGGACGGACGGACGGACGGACAGGACAGGACAGGACAGGACAGGACAGGACAGGACAGATAGATAGATAGATAGATAGATAGATAGATAGATAGATAGATAGATAGATAGATAGATAGATAGATAGATAGATAGATAGATAGATAGATAGATAGATAGATAGATATTGTAAGGGAGATAGTCGATGGTCCAGGATTTGCGGCTGATGGCTGTTTATTGATGTATGCTACAAAACCGTAGAAAAGATGGCCAGAATCTCCAAGATCAACATGATATTTCCGTTATTTTACGGCACCTAAACCTGAAGGATAAGCTGAAACATAAGTATTCAAGGCGTGGTAAACAATTCAAGGCGTGGTAATAACAAACAATCAAAAACCCACAAAACTAACAGTCGAGATCAGGCGGAAACAAAAATTCGCGAAAGAAACGCATGTTAGTATTCTAAATGTCAGGTGTGTCTTCCTCATTGGAGATTGCTTTTCGCCCATTTCTGATGACAGAGGCGGAACGACTAATCACGATAGCGGAAAAGGAAAGGGATATACACTACGCCCTCCATGTGGACTCTGTGACAGGTGGGAAGCTACCGATTTTCTTCTGTTCTTTTTTTTTGTGTGTGCGCGTGTGTTTCGTGCCGAGAATTTAAATCGATCATTTATATCCTGGCTCGTCATTCAGTGCCCGTGTTTCGCACGGGAATGTGTTAATCCAGCTGCGCATAGTAGATAATAGCTATAGAAGCAGCCTGCCGCCCGTTTGTTGCAGGGTTACATAGCGCAGACCGTTTCCAGCCCATTGTCTCGGCATGAGTTGTGCTTACCCTGACGGCAAATGTGCCTCGAATGCTGTTCGCGCCAAGCTGCACTCCAAGAAGAAGCACTGAAGCCCAAGCCCTTGTGAAGCTGTAGGCTGTAGCAAGAAGCAAATCCACCTCGGGGACCTACTTCAGCACCATGGAAACGGAGTAAGCGGAAGCGGAAGTTTTGGGATGCGGTAAGGAAGCAACTCGCGACACAACTCCGGAAGGGGGGGGGGGGGGGGAGGGAAAGGGGAACAGAAAAATGTATTTCAGCCACAATATTTACTCAATGTCAGTTGTTTACGTATGAAAAATCATGCAAGCTGGACGGAGCATGCAGTAGTGGCATCTCCTGATTTACTGAGGCTGTCTAGTGCTGTTTCGATGGCAAGAACGAGTTCTTTGGTTCGATTCCAGGCTGTGGTCGGTGTATACTTTGACGGAGGCGACATGTGCAGGTGAAAAATGTTCGTGGATTGAAATTCTCCGGCTCCCGTTAGGTCGCCTCAAATGGTTTAAACTAATTTCCGAGGGCCCGTACGCCTGTTGTTTCCTCTTTTGGGTTGTGAGAAGCGCATTATGTCCCTTACATGCGCACACACGCCGCTGTTTGACGTATTAGACCAGAGCTTAGGTCACATTGTCCGCACGCAACCTTTCATTGACCTCATGCCCTCGACCTCACACTCGTCTTCACTGTGCAATAGCAGTGAAATCGGGTCAACGTACCCTGTGTATTCAACCTAGCAAAAGCAACTATTCTGAGTACCATCGTCGAGGCGTGCATTAGTTCTAAACACGAACTTGAATGACTAAACACACGTGTCGTTGGAGCCCGCAGCACTGCAAAAGAAAGCTGGCGAGTACGTGTTTTTTTTATTATTATTATTCTAGCTTAACTTTTCGGATGGTGGCCCTACACATGCCCTCTATGCGTATTTCAGCATCTCTGTGCTCGCGCTCGAATCAAATGATCACGTTTTTTTTTTCTAAATTAGCTCATCTATATCTAAAGTCACAAAAATGTCGCCTCTTTCTTAGGTACTCTAAGAGCGCAAAATTATAAGCTCAGTACCACCAACTCGCTTGTGGGAAATAAGCTTGAACTTGAACTATATATAATTTTGCTCCAGAGTATCACCTCCGATGTAAATATGTGAAGACGGATGGAATCTCAAACGCGATGAACAAGCGCATGACTAAATTGATTTCTATACGTCATACCGCAGATGATTCAAACACATTGTGTTTGGCACAGAAGGCACGGCACGCTTCACTGTACTTAATTTATTAATCAATTTTCAAAGCGTGTTTTGTACTGATATCGCAAAGCCAACATTTGTACCTAACAGCCTATTGAAAGATTTTGTAAATTACTTTACTGCTACTGAGATTCTCCCATTAATGCTATCCTAGTACTACCTCTCTAAAAACTCGACGTCTGGTTAGCAAAAAAAAAAAAAAAACTCAACGTCACTATTGAGCCAATAATCTACATTAGCCGACGTTTATATGACTTATTGGTATCGGTGTATGCTGAGCGACTCTCAATGTTAGCCTTTGTCAAAATCACATTCAACGAACAATGCCATTTTGTTAATCAGCAAACAACCACGCTTTAAATGTAGCCTAAAACAGTGACATAGAGAGCAGAACCACAGGGCGGCAGAAGAATAAAACGCAGTAGTTGTGCTTCCCTGTGCTTCTTCTCTCCGGGTCACATTTTGAGATTAAGTTTAGTGCATGGCTGTGTGGTATGGTTAATAATGTACCAGGTGGCCCAAACATGAGCATGCTATAGTACACCTGCAGTAATGCCAAGGGATGCAGTATGGCTTATTTGTTTGGCGTTGCAGACAAGAGAATGGCGGTGGACGTGCGCTCCAGTTCGTAGTGTAGGCAAGTGTGGGTGCACGAAACGAGCGGTGCGGACGCCCACTAAATTCCTCCGCAAAAGGCGGAGTTCGGACATTTAGTCGAGTCTCCCTGCAGGAGCGCCTCGCAAAAGCTCTTGTTTGTAGCGTTCGGCGGCCTGAAGGGACCAGTGACGTGATGCCGCGCTCACTGCGGCCTCTTGTCCCTCAGGGAGGGGCCACCAGGCAATGAAGGGTAGCAGCGCTTTGCATGCATGGCAGACAGCGGCGCACCAGAAGCCGGGCCCCACGACGCCTGCAGGGGCCGGCGCGGCGTCGGCGTTGCCGGGAGCCACGATCCGTGGCCGCTCTTTCTGGGGAAAGCTGAATCAACATGTGCGTCGAGCGCGCGGCGTCCCACAGCTGGTCAACAGCGAATCGGCGCACAGCCCGCCGTGACGCGCTGCGGGGTCTCTTATAAAAAGGCACTTTGGCGCTCACGCGGGGCCTACAGTCCTCACCGATGGCTACGATTTTGGCGCCAGGTTACCTGGCACAGTGCGCGCGCTGGGCGCTGATGTGTCACCGGCGCCGTCCGAGGGGGAGCCTCGCTAGCGCCGCGATCAAGCCGGTGAGCCGCTCACTTTTATCGCCTTTTTCTTTAAATTACGCGCTGCCGTGCTGGCCGAGGCCTTTTGTACGGAACTACGAAGCTAGCATGCCAGCGCGGTCTAGTGTCGGCGCAACAGGAAGCTCGAAATAGCTTGTTCAGCGAGCGTCTGCCACGCTCCCTCGAGCACGGATGCGTGCCACATCCGCATGCACCTGCCGCTCGATGCGTCTACTTTTCGAAGAATAATGTCGCTGGACAAAAGGACCTTTACAGTGTGCGCTCGCGGTTGACGTGTAACTCTTGTCTTGGTCAGCAACGTGTTGGCCTAGCGTCGAATGGTGGCTTTCGCGTGAAGCCATGCAATGCGCCCTATTGAGCTAATGCCGATACTCGAAAAAGTTCATCAGGGATGCCTGTTTTAATGCAAAGCAGCCAAGGAGTACCACTTTCTTTGACGAGACGAACGCTTGCCAACGGAGCTAGGACGCGTAAGTTCGCGTTGCGCACGTATAGCTGGTACTGTTGACAGACAACCGCGCTTCTTCTTGATAAGACTGAATTGATCTCATCTTTCGCTCTAGACGTGGCGCACGCATGCTCACTCGGGCTCGCAAGTTTTCGTGATGTGCTGTGATTTAGGCTGACGTTTCTGTCTTAATATTACAGTGACACCTCTCTTTAGCCACCCGGACTTGTTTGTCGATGGGTGATACCTGCTCCCAAATTTCGCGTCAAGTGTATTGGTGACATGCAGAGCTGCGCTATGTCCTACTGATCTGCTTAATGCACTGGGGCGGCCGCCCCGGTGCGCCATCTTTTTTTACCAAGCTAGCAACGCGTAAAAGAATTCATACAGTTTTCTCTAAATACTGTTACCAGCTCCTGTGGGCATCCTTACAGCACCTTTCAGGTAATCACGAAGTGCTAGCGTGTATTCGTGCCGCTGCAGGAGCTTAAAATTTCCTCTATTCCTACAAAACATCTTAACACAGGTGCCTACAGTTCAAAACGAGCTTCATGCATTGATTGTGTTCGTCCTAGTTCTTGCAATATGTCTTGACCTTTTCTGAGACCCGCAACCACGACCTAAAAATTTGCTACCATCCAATAAATGCGTTGTGTGACCTCTCGATGGATTGAGGAGAGATGAAAGGCATAAAGGTGTCACCACCTCTCAGTATCAATTTCGGTTGTGTATGGTTACATTTTCACGGTTCTTTTATTACACATTGTCTGGGTGATTTTTTATTGTTATAGAAATAATGAAGCCGGATATTCAATCGTTTTGCATGGTCGCATAAGATGTGCAAAAAGAAAAACATATTGGGTCAGTATTTGCATTTTTTTCTCGTAACAGAAGGCATATCTATTGCTTCAGTAATAAAGTGATTTGCTTCCTGTGCGGCATAGCCCTTTATGATACCCGTCGCCTTCGAAATAAACCCTCAAGCTCGTGAATTCAGGGCTTGCTCGTCTCCCGTCTTCTTACCATGCCATTGCCTGTCCAAGTCCCTCAACTCTGAAATTTTTATCTCAATCCCTGAGAATGGCGTTGTCATGCCATGTGCCTTCTGTTGGTGACGTAGCGTGCGGCCTGTATCTGTTGCGAGTGCCAAACGTTGCGCAGTTTGGGGATGAGGGGATAACCTGTACGAGAAGGGAGGTCGGGTGAACATTCTTTAAAATTGCGTCTTTTCTTGGTTCTATTCACGCAGCGCCTATTCACTGCAGCCGCCGGTACGCTGCACCCGCCACCAGAGCACTGCACAAGGCATGGCTCCACCCACAATGGTCCCACCTTGCGGAGTAAATGAAACTGTTGTAATCTTTCCGGAATTTGGGCCCTGGTTAATTATAAGACATCCCTCAGTAGTATCTACCGGCTTGAACAGCGCCTTAAGATATTTAGTGTATTGTTTCGCGGATAATATTCCGAGGCGAGATTCGGCTTCTGGGAGGTCAACGAAATGTTTCAATGAAGGGTTACGGGGAGTAAATGATCCCGTTAGTGTAGGCAGATTGTTTGCAACTGTACATGCAAACCTCTTTTTTATTAATACTATTATCACCTGTTACCCGGAGCAGTTATACAATAACCTATCTCCAGGATTACTAGTTTTGAGGCTTTTGTATAGCGTCAGTTGAACAGTACCACCAGGCTATGCTTTTTTTACAAGGGGGGGGGGGGGGGGGGGGGGGGGGGGGAGGGGGGCCTAGGGGAGGCGTTTACGCCTGAGTCCGAAGTCGAAAGACGCTTGCGACAAAACAGATGTTTTCAAGCTCTCATATAAAGACAAGCCGCTCTTTTTGTCGCCTCCTTGGGCGTACACTTGTCTGGCCTCGCAACAAATCACTGATGCTATTTCAAACCGCTGCTGTAACCTGCGGCCGTAGGGAAAAGTCGTCCATTCCATCAGTTGCTGTGTCTTGTGAAGGATGCTTCGGCGTGAAGTTAGCTGCAGAATGCATGGGGAACGTCAACATTCCCGATGTGTTCTGAATGGGAAAAGTCCACCGTGTAACGACCACATGTGCGAAAATAATTCCCAGTCAAGCCTCAAAGGCACTATTGACCCGAGTGACGTCACAATATCATATTAGCAGGGTACATAAGGAAGTACCTGAAGTGCTGAAACTGTCCTGGATTACTCCTCACTTCAGCAATGCTTCGTGTTAGTCGCATAAAAATCCAGCGAACTCCGGTGCGACAATCACGCAGACGCTTCCTGTTCCGTTTCGAGCCTTTTATACTGTGGTACAGCTGTAATATAAATATATGCATCCACGTCCCTCTACCTTCTGTGGGGGCCATCATGTTCACCGAATTTCGAGGGCGGAATGCCTGCATTTACGCCTCAAGCTTGTACATAGATATTATCTTTACCAGCCCCCCTTGCATGATGTAGTGCTTTGATTGTTTTTTTTTTTTTTTTCCAGGGTCCCATGCGAACTGCACAACTCGCATAGCTCAAAGCTTTGTGAGTGTCGACAGACCAAAGTATAGGTTGTCTTAAATGTTCAAAACCACGTCAGCTTTCCGAGGAACTCGAACAAAAGTACGTTTGCTGTTTGTGGCTCTCTAGAATTCGCGAGTTGCAAAGTGTCCCTCGATTTGAAAATAGAATAAGCCCCAAGTACATCTTGCGTACTGCACGAACCACGGAACCAAATGTTAACAATGGCTCAGAAGTCGGGAAACGACATTCATGCCTCGCAGGTGTGTGTGTGCGAGATCTCTTAATATCGCAGGTGGTATTGCGAAGAAAGCGTATATATAAAATAATATAATGTTGACTAGTGCGCACTTTTTACTAACAAAAATCTCCTGATCTTAGTGACAAGCAAATGGACGGACTCATTTATGGTAAAGATGCATATGTGAAAGAGAATTTTTGTGTGCTCTTTTAGCGCAGTAAATGCAAAAGAAATTTGCCAAGCGTGAGCCTCACCTTTAAAGGGACAGCCAACCACTTTTTTTGTGGAGTGCGTGTTCTCTGGCTCACATAAAAACCAACGTTTTATGTACTGCGGTAACTGCAATGAACTTCCGAATACATTGGCAAAAATCATTTTAATTTGGCGCTGAAGTTTCTGAAATCTGAAATGTGGCGTCATCTAGTGTCTGAACGCGACGCTACCGTTCGTATGCAAACAGCTCGGTTTTCGTGCAATGCGTGATTAAAAAACCGCACGAAGGAATAGGGAAGAATGCACTTAATTATTTTTCAGCTGTGGACAAGTTTTTAAATAGCTCTTTTATCTCCCGTGCAATTAATGGTGTGTTGCAGCGCGGCTCACTGTTATGGGGGCCAGCATTCGGTTTTGCGACATACTTAGTGCTGTTATATCTAAACATTCCCTTTCCAAATGTTCTATATAGGGCCATACCAGAAAAACCGCTTCGGTTCAACGACTTTTAAGTGATGCCCTTTCCTTTGGGATAGAGAGCCTATATCCCACAAAAACCACATTAAAACCACAAAACTGCTTATATTGATGTGATGTGGAAAATGACTATTAAGGATCATACGAATCCAAGTTCTGCGTGCTACGTGTGACGAATTGTCATCAGTTGAGACGCTCAGCCAAAAAGGCAGGCTGGTGCTTCGTAACGCCATACCAAATTAATTCGCAGTACGAGTCTTTATCCAAGTTGAAATTACTCCAGAAAATTATTTTCAATTTGTATTATTCATATAAATTAAAAAAAATCTCAGATCACCTATAAGATGTTTTTCATTTGTCGCTCAAAAAAAAATCCGGCTTGTTTTCCGCAATACGTTCACAGCCATCACCAGGTTCATATTTAAATATCCCAAAGTCCAAGGTCATTACGCTAATAAACAAAAAAAAACCTGCATTCATACCTCGAAACATTCAAGGATTCTCAACCACGACACCTCTAATTATAGAAACATTTGAAGTCATCTGATCGACTTTCTCCACTAAATCATTCATTAGAACTTCAAAATGTCCATAAAATTACTGTAAATGGCCCCTTCATTAAAGAAAAGCGCATGTGCCAACGGCATTCTTGCACTGAAGCGACAGCATATGCCCTAGCGTCACTCCAAAACGCGCAAAGCACCTGCATTACCAATTACTACGACCAAAGGAGGTAGTTCGGGGAATGATGACTTGAGTTAGGCATTCGATTCGACTTTGAAAGGGGACTTCACGGCGGCATAGGGCAGCGCAAGCGTGTACACTGTTAACGCCCGTCGGTACGCTACACAACAACAACGCATCGGGCTGACCACCCTCTAGGCCTAATGAAGGCGGTGCGGGGGTTTGCGATTTCACCTAAGCATACGATTAGACACCAAAAGCTGGTCTCCGTAGTCGTATCGCGCAACACGTCGCGTTGTGTAGTGTCATGTTCTGGCCATTGTCGTTCGCCCTGTTGGTATACCGTTGGGGAACTGGTGGTCACTGGGCTTAGCGGTGGGGCAGCGGACCCAGGGTGCGCTTAAGAGCGTAGTCTTCCGATTTCAGCGTACGACGAGGAATTCAGTGTGCAGATGCGAGCGCGACGCCCCGTGACCTGTTTTCGCTACAGGCGCTGCAAAGACGACGACGGAACTTGCATAAAATGTGCGAGGGGCGGATCGCCGCCAGTCGGCACATGTCGGCCGCGGGGCCCATTGTCTGCTTGCGACGCCGCTACTCTCCGTCTTTTTCAGCCCGGTGTCATTGTTCCTCGGACCACGCGGCGCCTTCGCGAAAAACCACGAGGATTCTTCGCGTGGAGCTTTCCTCCGCGACACCGGCCGCTAAAAATGGCCGAGCAGACTTTGACAGCTTGTCTCGCCTGACACACTGCAAAGGTCTGTGGACGGGGCTGCAGCGTCTCGTGCGAGTCAAATGCCGGCTAAAGCGCCTCCCTATACAGATGCGCTTATTATCATTTTCTCTATCCTTCGTGTACGCCTGGGCGGTCGTGCTAGCTCTGTTTATGTTATTCAAACTAAGAAGTGTTTAGGGATAGGAAACAATGACGAGCGCAACGCAAGGCTTATAGTGTGCCCCCTGGGGGTGCGTGTGTTTCGTGTGGGGGTTTTACGCGTTCAAATCTGTTTCGCCTGGATCCCGTTGCCTGGCGGACGCTCTCCTCGTTCCACTGTCCCACGAACACGTTCTGTTCGCAAACTGGTGAACAATGCGACTCATTTGTTAAAGATAATATAAAAAATTGAATATGCATGCATGCGTTAATCGACTTTCAATGTACAGCGATATTCGCACAAAAATTGTGTCTAAATTGAGTGTATTGGTGGGCAGGCACGGTGGTAATATATAAATGTGTGCAGAAGAAGTATCAGTTATTAAGTTATACTGTTGTGGGCTCAATCAGGATGAAGTTGGGCGAGTTGGTTAATATTCATTCTGTTGAGTACAACGCGTTACTAGGCGGGGACAAAAGAAATTAGGGGCAAACACAGACGGCGCTGATTCAGCACCTCTTTTGTTTACCCCTATGTCTTTTGCCCCGTCTAGTAACGCGCACGTTTCAACGGAATGCTGTGGGTTGATCTCTGAAAAACAGGCTAAGAACACGCTGCAATCTATGGCGCTACGCCTGGTGAGGAGAAGCTCTAACTTAAGGCAAACTGAATTTTGCCTACTGGAGCTTTCATTATCTCTACCCCCGACGCAATAAAAGGCCACACGGTGCTCGTGCATCGTTACAAGCTATAAAACCCTGCGAGACTGGATAATGAGGATGACCACAATAATTACAATATCGGTGGTGACGGGGATGATGGTGGTGATGGGGATCACTGGCCTTCACCAAGTTTATTAATAAAAAAGGAACTGGGACGGTCACATTTTATTGTGTTTGAAGTAGAGGCCCCTTTCCCGTGCATCTTTATCTTGTTAAAACTGCAATTGACCATTGCTGAATGGTGTTAATACCAAATTTATGTTTGGTTTTAAAAGCCCAGTGTCACAGCGACTAACCTATTTTCCCAGGGAAATCGTATCGTGGACCTCCTCATTGACCTACTCGCTTCTTGAGCAAGATGGTTGATCATTTGGTTGCATTGGAGTGAAGACATTTCATGGCTATTCCTTAGAGAGCGTGCTTGCATCCTGTGTCTACATACTGGCCCATCGGCACTTCATCTCCGCCGGAACGCACCCAAATGACAAATAGATACGACGAATGCGGCAAATTAGGTCTAATGACTCTCCAACATACACCCCATGAATATATTTGGAAATACCATACCACTGAGAAATGAAAAACGTCGAAGCACAGATCCAATTTTTGAATCATATCGCATAAAGGACCTGGTCATTCGATGATTACGTGTCATTGGTCAATGATTGTTCATTCGGGCCTGTTTTGGCAAATTAAATTAAGGTGTAGTGAGCAGTTTTTTTATTTGGAGATAATAAGATGACGGCCACATATTTGGAAGCAGCTACAGTAGCGTGAATTCGGTTGTGGGATGCCACGCGAGATATACGTGACCCAAAAACGGAAGAGTAGACAAGTTGGATAAAGATATCTCCATACAAAATAAATATTTTATATAATTATGTTCATTGTCTTGACTGCGTTGTCTTAAAGAACTCGAAAAATTTATGAGTGCTCCTGCCCAACTTATAGTTGACTCAGGGCAACTCGCGTGAAGCGATATTTCTCCCCGTACTCTTCCGTGCTAGGCTGCTCTGCGTGTCTCTCCTTTTGAGCTCACTGCTACTGTTGCTTGTAGGTTCAATTAAGAACAAAGACGCTGTAGTAGCTACGTTTAGGAACATAATTTAGAGATAATAATGTAAGCTCAATCTATGTCCTAAAAAAACGAACACTTTTATGTACCTCTTAGCACTTGCATTCCCGAAAGTAAACATCGCAAGCACGATACATTTGAAGAAAAAAAACGTTTAAAAAGAACATGCAATTATAAAATCAACATAAACCTTAATTTCTTTTGCTTTCCTAAGAGCGGGATCCATTACAACATTAAAGCTATCAGAACTTTCGCTGATCGCGAGAAAGCATTTGTTTCAGTGCCAGCTGCATTAAACGAATAACCACAAGCTTCGCCTTCTCGGCTTGTGCCCTCGATAATTAAGCCGGTCGCCTTACTCTTTTGCAGGTGCAGGAGCACTTAACAGGGACATTGAAAGCTGTGCCACGTCGGACCTTTTCAAATCGCCGCCGTCGAAACCAAACCACGGGAAATGCGTCCTGAACGAAATCCGGCTCCCTGGTTGCCTAATGATAAGTATATTCTGCAAAAGCTGAAACGCGGTGTCATTCGTCCCGCGTGTGTCAAAGCTTGCGTTCAAATTAGTGAAGCAACAAATAGTGGGCTACAAATAGCGTGTACATGTGACAAACAAAATGTTTCATTAATTCATGCTGTATCTGAGACGTGCAAGCTACGTTGAGTTTTCGCGTGGGATGCCTTTTATGTGGCAGGACGCGTCTAACCAACCTTATTTTTCCTTGAGTGCTGTTAGTGCCAGGAGGTCATGTGGTTTTTTTTAGCAGCGAAGCTGTTTAGCAAATCGTAATTTTTCGTGTCCGCAGTAAAAAATACAAAGAAATTGCCGAGCACGCGCACGTGAACGCGGGCCTCACGGCAACCGCCCGGCATTTAACAAAACCAAGAAAATGCCTAGCGCTCGTGTATGCTTGCCTCACGACGACCGCCGAGCGTCGGCTGCGCACGTTTGTCAAGCCAAGTATACCCACATAGGGAGGTTGGCCAAAATTGCGGCGGCTGCCCTGCAGTTTAAAAAAAAAAACAAGAAAATGCGGAGCCTGGTGCGTGCGTGCCTCGTGGCGACCGCCACGCGTCCCCGCACACGTTTGTCAAGCGTTTGCCGTAATCGTGGCAACACTTGTTCGGGGCAAGAAAAAACTCCAGCGTTCGCCGTAGCCGTGACAACACTTGCTCGGAACGAGAAAGACGCGTCATAGCGTACGCCCCTCCAAGGTGATGTCTAATGATTATCACTTCAAAAAACAAATGAAAGAAGTTCCCACTGATAGCAACAATGATGGAGTAAATGTTGTTGCGGCAGCGAAGAAGCAACAAATCGGCTGCAATCGTGGACTTGAGCCTTCGGGATGGTCGTGAAGGTTGCGTACAGCTTCGCTTACGCATTACGCATTAGTGAACGCTTTCTTTTTTTTTTTTTCCTTTTTCTAGGACTGGTTTGAATCTCGAGCCAACTCTACAGGCAAATCAGATCAATCCATTTATCGATTAACTGGCTGCCTTAACTTGATAAGGAATTAGTACAACTCTGCAGCGCGACATGTTCTTGTGCTTGTTCACAGTCATTCTAGCTGCGTTATACAGAGCCCCGCATGACTGACAGTTCACAATAGTAATGATTCTTGCACTCACGCACGCCTGTAATTATCTGGCACGATTTTTCCCACAATGCAGCCGCATGTCGTAAATGACTTCGAAGCCTCTCAGACCGAACATTTTAGTATGTGCAGCACCACACTGTTGCCTACTAAATGACACGGAATTTTTGCTGACTTTTCTGCGCAATCCCACCAGTATCTGTTGTTGTTTTTTTAGTATATGTACGTTTAGAATACACTTGTTTGTGAGATAAAGCAGCTGTTGGTCCTTGCTGTTAGTCCTCGACTTACCGCTTACTGTTGTTGTGCGGTAAGTGCCAATTATACCATGTGCCCTGTTGTTTCCGCAAACCCAACTAGGTCGTGACGTTACTGTTATAGAAAAATACAGTTTACTCTACTGCACGACCTATGCTAGTGTCTCAACGGCCTGCCAGCTTAGCCTTTCATCCCACATTTTGTGTCGGCGCTCTCTCGCAGTCTCTCACGTAACCGAAACGGTAGAAATTTTGATTAAATAACGCTCGCAGTGTACTGTATCCACTGTAACAAACGCCAAAAGCGAGAAGTGCTCACTGCGGGGGACAGCTAAGCCTTTCGCTGCGCCCGCATGCATTTACGAGAAGAAAGGTTTGGCGTCGACAGCGCGAGACATGTGCGCTACCAGCCGGAGGTGGCCCGACGCTTGGCGCAGCATAGACCGTTGCGCGTGCGTGCATCTGTCAGAGTTGATGCATGACCCGGGCCATTGAACCCGTCGCCAGGCCCGTGGGACTGTTCCGCAGCTCTGGGGCGAGGTCCGGTACAAAGAGCCGCAGCTTCTGCTGCGGCCCGCACCATTGCAGGGTCGGACGCTCCGTCAAACGGCAGCCCGCGAACACAGGGCTGCGCGCGGTGGGTCTCCCGTCGTCACCAGCGAGGCCTCAGTGCCTGCGAGAGGCGAATTGAGAAAACAAAGCAAAAGGCATTGAATCGCCGATGAATGAGTACACGGCAACGACTACAAGTACGGAAAGACTTGACGAGAAATAAA
This sequence comes from Haemaphysalis longicornis, assembly GCF_048455015.1. Classification (NCBI taxonomy): domain Eukaryota; kingdom Metazoa; phylum Arthropoda; class Arachnida; order Ixodida; family Ixodidae; genus Haemaphysalis; species Haemaphysalis longicornis. The sequence goes on along the minus strand of NW_027526203.1, from coordinate 388,421,224 downwards.
AGGCCAGAAGCTCCCAAGTGCTCATTGTCGGGTAAATGCGCTTTAAGCTCAGCTTCACTGCTATACACACGCGCTTTGCTAGAAATGCATTTTTAGAGGCGATATACGAAGTCTGATATCAAAGTATGGCGGCCCAGGTGACTTTAAAGACGACAGTCCTTTTTGGGCTACTTAAACCCGAACATTTTGGTCGGTCTGTACTGTCTGGCCCTCGATCCAACCGACCGGCCAAAAGTTGAATGCATTTTGGAAGGAGAAGGTTCATTTAGGCAAAATCTTTCCAAACCACTAAATCTGGTACCATCATTCATGCTTGTCAACGTTGTGGAACGTAACGAAAGTGTTACGCATATATGTATATATATATATATATATATATATATATATATAGCAGTGGTCGTTTAATTGATAATACAATAGATGTCTGATTGATTATGGCGACTGCGAAAAAAGAAGTACACGTTGAAAACAAAATTCTTAACACAAAAATACAAAAAGAGCTCGCGCCCAAGCCTAGAAAAGTGACGAAAGGTTCCAATGGATGGCGCGCGAGAGCTGGAACGCGGGAAATTTGAAATGAGTGGAGCAAATTTCCACCGTGTTTACGTGGGAGGAGCGAGACTGGAGAGGAAGAAAGTCAGGGGTAGGCGGGGGAGAGGAAAGAGGCATTTATGTGGCAGGGACGGCAGAAGACTATCGTCTTTCGGCGACATTTGCAACGAAGTTAATAGATACGCGTCCGATCTTTTTTTTTTTATTATTAAATAGTACCTCGATGAGACCCCATGTGTTCCTCTAAAGCGCTGTACCCCAAGGCCCTCTAAAGTATGTCTCACTCTACAAAAATGATGCTGGGAAGACAATTTTCAGGAGAACTACGAGGCCGTGTGAAAATATGGAGGCCCTAGTGGCTTATACCAAATACCTCCATAAACACTCATGTAGTTCTCTGAAACGCTGTATACCAAGCCCCTTTAAAGGGGTCCTGAAATGCCTTCCGCCGATGCATGGATGTACATGTAACCAAATAAAGCAACGTATTAGCAATCTCCTCCTGCAAGAATTTTGTTAAAGCGATGAGTATTAGCTGAGAAATCGTAAATCAAAAACCGCGCATTATCGTCGCGCCGTATTTCCTCCTCCTTTCAACTGTTTCTTCGCTGTTGGCCTCCCCTCCCATGATGCTCCGCTCCTCAGCGGTGACGAAGTTCCGCTATTGCGCTCCCACAGACTGCCGTCTGCTACGGGCCAGCTCTTTCGGCTTTTTCATCTTTGTTGACCCCATGGACACTCCTCTAAAGGCTGGAAAAGTGAACGAAGGACCTGGCCGCATGTGTGCGGCGTGGCCTTGCCCTTTCGCGGTGTACGTAGCTGCCGTTGGTATCGGCGGCGAATTCGCAGCCGCGCGGGGAGAATCGTGCGCTCGTTCCCTTTGGTGCACCGCGCACTGTTTATCCAAAAAACGCGGTCTCAGATGTGACCCCGCTGGTGCCGGGTGTTATTTTGCGGTGGTTGTAATTCCTACTACCGGCGGCATGTGAAAAAGGACATTTTAAACCGACACAGAACCCGTGCACAAAACGCGCCGTATTGGATCGCTTTATCAGCGGCGATGAACGGGAAGGCGCAGAGCAAATTTAACCAACGCCGCACTCGATCAGCGAGAACCCGTGTTCTGACAAGCTGCACCCATGTATTGCATTCAACACTGAAGGGAAAGCGTATGTTTGCACTTGTTTGGATAGTCGTAAAATGTCCAAACACTCCGGCACTCCGATAGCAGATGAGCCGGCGAGACATTTCGGAAAACATTTGACAGATGGCGCCGTATGCATTAGTGTGTCGCTGCGCAAAACTGATTAGACGCTCTACCGCTCTACTAAAACTCCCCTCGCAGTGTTTACGTAGCGGGATGCAAAAATTTAGCGTTTAGCGTATGCAAAGGCCACAAACGCTGTACTAAAACTCTATTAGCAGCAAAATAGCGTGCGTATGTGAGGCCGCTTGCGTTTACAAAGCTGCACGCCGAGCGCGTACGTTTCAAACCTAGTGACATCGTTTAAATACACTGGCAAGCACAGTGTAACGTAGTCAGATATAAACCGTATGCTCAGGCGATAAGCAAGAGCTTGTTTTATGTGATTGCGCATAAAGGCCCGTTCGCACTTGCGACGAAAGCGAGTGAAAGCGGCAGGAATTCCGTCGCTTTGTCGCGCGACGATCGTTTTTGTCGAATGGTCGGGACAAATTTTCGTCGCGCGACAGAATTTACGTCGCATTCGCTCGCTTTCGTCGCAAGCGGGAATGGAAAGTTCTGCCGCTGCCGTCTGCGCCGCAGCTCGGAGGTAACCGCGCGATCTGCTCGGGCCGAACGAACGCGCACACTCCCGCACGGCAGCGCCCCAAGCTGCAGCCGGCCGCGTACATCGCTCCCGGCGCCCGCCTGGAGGCCGCCCTCGGCACACTAGCCAGTATATTTCAGGCACTATAATGGACGACATATTTTTTGCTTCCGATTAACCTAGTTCTTTGCCCCTGTGTTTTTAAATACGTGAAGTGGTTAGCACGTCGTCCTCACGCAGCTCTGTATCGTCGTAGCATCGCTGATTGTCCGAACGAAGCTTGCAGCTAAGCCAATGCAGTGACCGAAGCTGTGTGTGTGTGTGCATCGCCTCCTGTGTGTTGTGGACGCGTTCGTTTCGCGATGAAATGCGGCATTGTACTTCTGCGGGTGGATAGTGCTTCCCATGGTCTGGATTATCTTTCTCGAACGACGTACGACTCAACCTCGCATGGGGTATGTGTAGTGTGCCTGGCTAAAAGCATTCTCGCTTGCGCGCCAGAGTTGTGACTTGCTGTTCGTCCACGCAAACCGGGTGTGAGGTGAGTGCCGAATTTCCGACGGGCAGGAGGAGGCAACCCATCGTCTGTCAATCGCGGTTCAGACTTGCAACGCATGTTGTGACGTTGCGTTCCTTCGAAACGCATCTCTGGATTGTTTTGAAGTTGAATAAAATGTACGCGTCAAACCCTGGCATTCGGCTCAGGGCGTTCTCTGCGATTGCACCAAATAAGTGTCACGGGGCTTTCTTTATGGTACGTACTCATGTAACATAAAATCCATGTCGTGCTATGGCCGTGTTGCATTCAATACAAACGGTTAAGCGTTTGTTTACACTTGTTTCGTTTGTCGTAAAATGTCCAACACTCCGGCACTCCGCTGGCAGATCAGCGGGCGAGCCGATGCTGAGCAGACGACTCATCTCTTTGCCGGAAGTGCGTGAAAAAGCCGCCCAATAGCAGGATGTCTAGCTCATGACGAACATATGGGAATCGATGATGTAGACATGTGAAGATGGCGGCGTCCAAAAACACGAAGGAAAGGGTGAGAAAAAAGCAACAAACTTTGCAACAAAAGTGTGAGCTTTCCGCTGCGCGAAAAAGAGTAATACTTGGCACAGATGATGTTGACGACCCTATCTAACGATTGCGCTAGTTCATTTAGTGTGCTCAAAATGCCTTTCAGGGCCCCTTTAACGTCGGATTCAGTATTATACAGGAATGCATTGCTGTAAAGACATTTTAATAAGGACAATATAACTGGTTTTCTAGGAAAATATGAAGGACCTATGTCATTGTATTAATGTCATTTTTCTGTGGGGATAGCGTGTGATACGTCAAGCGTCACAGACAGACAGACGGACCGACAGACAGACAGCAAGAATAGAAAGACACATATTTAATTCACTTAAAGCGATATTTTGACTACTGGAGCAGTTATGGATCGCAAGTAGGTAATTTGTGCGCAATACTTGTATTCAATTGCCTAACAGGAAGCAACGCACTTCCTTTGCTTTGGTTCCTCTATAAGCAACATATTTCTTTGTTTGGTTCGCTGTTTTTTGCAGGCACCTGCATCAAAGGGACAAGTTGTGCTTTAGTCCTTTAAGTAGTAGTGCCGCAGGTAAGGGATTTCCACTGTTACCTGCACACGACTGCTTGACTGATTACAGCACTGATATTCAACACAAGCTTCGCCGCCTTGCTTCGGAGATCGACAGCCCCCAAGAAGTCACGAGATTGCCGCTTCTAGAAAGAAAGTACTTCTACATGGAAAATATTAACAAGATAGCAAGAGACCTTGGCCTCACGGGGATTTTACACTAGCAAACTCATGCTATTTTGCAAGACTGATGTTTATGCTTTCAGATCAAGTAAAAATAAAAGAATAGGCCTTTCAGTTTGCGATCCCATTTGCTATTTTAAAAAAGAATTCGGTGGACGGATTCGTGGAGGCAAATGGCCTTTAAGCCGTTCCTCAGGCAAAATGGGAGCTTTAAAATGTTGCAGTGAATATTGGTATAAAATGGCAACCTACGCTTCTCAGGCCATCCTGGAAAACGAGCTTGCTCCGTTAAGGGCCGCTTTCCAGGACCTGAATCACACATCGCCCCATCTGTTGAAGCGGTCGCGAACGCCGCATAATTGTGCGGGCGGTGAACTTTGACTCATGATTACTCAAAGAACCCCCGAGTTCGTCGTAAAGTGGAACGTAAAGGTTCGTCCTGGAGACAACCATAGTTCAAGCTACATCGCAGTTCCTCGTGGTTGGGTATATCGCTCATTCACATGTACTTTCGATGGGACTGCGTGTATTTTTTTAACTCCCTAGTACTGTCACCGCACGCTGAAAGCAGAGGAAAACTTAATTCCGTGCTCGAAATTTGTGCCCTTTTCAATGACAAAAGTAGGTTCTTGCTTTATTCTGCAGCTAGGTGCCTGTAATTCATATGCAGGACAACGCCTTGAACATGTGCTGCTTTTCGTATTAGCTATGCAAATAAAGCTGCTGATCAGTGACATTGTGTTTCATATGTGGTCTGCCATGACTATGTCTGCGCCCACATCAACTTCCTACGCCAAATATTTGCCAATCTTTGCCACATACACAGAAGAAAGGCAAATGAAGCTGGTCTACACCCCGAAGAAGAGGTGTTACAACGGTGATAAACGAAATAAAAATGTACATAAATTTTATGGATTGTCTAATAATGCGTCAACAATTCTATGCTACTTTCATTCATTTTGAGTTGTTTTTCCTTTGACAAATACTGTTATTTACCCTACTATAACGATTAAATGTATTAACTTCATCAATTGTGCATTTTCGTGCACATGCAGGGTGTTACAGAATTTTCTCACAATTTTTCCGGTTTGCTTTGCTTTGGAGGATATTTTTTTTTATTTTGTCTTCGCCGTGTGAGGCCTGTGCACCGTGCAGACATTTTTGATTTCGTAAGGTCATCATTATTTCTTTAATTTTTTTATTCCTCCATTTTTCCGGTTTCAAAAATCACCTACTACCAATGATTTCCATTTAGACTAATACAACAATTGAATGTGTTAACTTTTCCAGTTATGCGCTTTTGGGCACATGCCGGGTGTTACACGGTTGGTGCGGCGGGGTACTTGGCAAAGAAAGCTAAAGCATTAAAAAAACTACAAATGAAAGCTTACATTTGCTGCTGTTAATGGCCTTAGCAACATAATTAACTTCCAGGTCTCTGTAAAGGGTAAGGGTGTTCTCCTTTATGAGGGACGGCTGTACTTTCACCTTGGCAAAGTTTTTCTTGCCACGGCTGCAGCAGCCTTTTCGCTTATTGTTCCAGAAGGCATGACCACGAATCCTCTGTTTGTCGGCTAGGGCGCTTAGTTGCTAACCGTTTAACCCACCTAACCGTCTAATCATGACCCCAAGCCGGCCATCCAGTTCTATTCTTTTGCCAATGCGGGGGTGGTAAAAAGCTGTATGTGGTCGCACCAACAATATTAAATTTAACCTTTGATTTTTCTTTGTTTCGAGAAGACATTTCGCACATACAACGTTTTTGCTGTGAGCCCTCATTTCCAAAGAGCAGCGAACCTAAGTCACTCATGCACGACCTTAGAAACAGTCCACTCGAAATAAAGCAAAACTCGGTACAAATGAGCTGAAACAACGGCCGCATCATGCTTCGCACCTGGAACAGTTGGTGCGTGTTTTGTAAGTGTCGCACGGCCGGGTAGCTCCCCTGTCTACGGGCAGCGACGGAAAAGCCGTGTCCTTTGCGGTGGCCCGTCCGTGATCACGAGCCACCTGCGGCAACTGGCGTGTACTGGTGCTTGTCACGGTCGCAAGCTGTGGCTTTACTCTTCACAAGCGGAAAGCTCTGCGAGTGTATGCCATTTAGAAGCTTTGTTTGGGTCTAAGAAAACGCCTCTCAGGGCAGCGCAATAAGAAATTAGGCAGCGACTTATCGCTTTCTTGGTATCTCTAAATCCATCGGGCGTGTGCTCTTTCATGTTGGTATCTGTGCTGGGAAAACTGAGAAATATATTGTTTGCGCAGGCCGAGGCGCTTTGATCATCATTTAAATATTTGATTGATTGATTGTAGGGTTTAACGCGCCGACGCAACGCAGGCGATGAGGCGCGCCGTAGTGGAGGGCTCCGGATTAATTTTGACCACCTGGGGAACTTTAACGTGCGCCGAAATCTCGTGCACACGGGCGTTTTTGCTTTTCGCCTCCATCAAAAAAGCGGCCGCCGCGGCCGGGAATCGAACCCGCGACCTGTCATTTAAATATAAACTGAGGTCTAACGCACCAGAGCTACATATGCGCTACGAGGCATGTTGTAGTTGATGGCCACGGATTCATCTAGAACAGCTCGGGTTCTTTACTGTGCACCAAAATTTTGTACACTTCATTATCGCTAAGTAGTAACTATCATGTGTATTTTCTGCTTGCTGGTTCCTGCACCAGTGTTTTAGTTTCTTGTGATGCCATTGGATTCTCTTGTACGCACAAAGGTAGGTCACAAAGCGTGGACCTGCCTGGGACTGCATCAAGTCCGACTACGCCGCTTTCGTGCAACCAGTGCACCCTGCCGCCCTCGAGACCTGCAGCGCTGAGTTCATGGATCGTTCACCGACAACGCTTGGACTTTTTACACAAATTCAATTTGTTCGTGTACCTGCGAACGTTCGCTAACATTTTAACTTTAGCGAACGTTAGCGTTTTAACGTTAACATTCGTTAACGTTAATGTTATGCCACACGGCAAACTTTGGAACGAAAAAAAAAAGTGAGCTTTTTCTTGATCGAATGACATTACCTGTGCCCCTAGAAAAGCCTAGAGCAAAGCCTCGTGAGAACGCTTACAGGGGGAAAAACAAATAAAACTGGTTGTTCTGGCATGTCTGAAGGAACAGCACCGAAATGGGCGGAGGGAGGGGGCGGAGCAATGGTAGGGATTGAGGCGGGCACTGCATCCCAGCACCTGTGGCTTAACGATGAGCGGCAATGTTATCACGGAGTTGAGAAAAAAAATCAGATTTGTACTAATACCGGCCAAGACAGGATCGTGGTTGATTTTCTTGCGGGTAAGTATTTGTTATCAGCTATCATCTTACAGCAGCGGTAAGTCAGCATTCGTCAATACCAGTTCAGACTGCATGGATTAACGATCCGCTATCCTCAAAGCGAGTGTAAGAAGTCTATTATTGCTCTTCGACAGATGAAGACGTGCCAATTTTCATAGCTGCTGTTGTATATGGTAGCGCTCTGCTACATTCGAGGCATGGTTGCCGCTGGGACAAAGGAGTCAAGGCAATTGGCCAGCACGTAATGCAGAGTCACACCAGCTCCAGAGGGTGATGATAATGTGAGAGAAAGATATGGCACATACCTCTCTTGGCTGAGGCTGTCTGGAGTCCTTCCGCAGCATAACGTACCTGACAAAGTTTGTTCAAACCTAACCCACCCTAATATAACCTGATTTGTTTTTTCCTTTAATTGCACTTTCATTCAAAAAGTACGTGATGTGGTGGAACGCCCTGCAAACAGCCTATCCCGAATATATATATATATATATATAGGTGTAAATTGTCTCGCCTAGGGGCGGACACCGGAACGCCTGCTGCTGTAGGGGAGGTGGGTAGGGAGGAAAAAGTACATAGGAATAGGGGGATGTGGTAGAGGGTTTACATGAATCATATATAACACATAGGCAAGATTAGCAAGGAACCTATTGGTGGTGAGCGCGACCACGGAGCGCGTCTCCGTGACGTTGGCTTAGGGATTCTTGCATTTGTCATCTGCTTCACTCGGGCTCGCTCTACCTCCTGTTTCTTCAAGCTCGGTTGATGTTTGATGCTTGCCCGCACCAGATTTTGCGTGTGCGTAACTTTTTATCATAATAAAGTACTTAAAAGCGCATACACTAGCTCTAGGCGTGATTTAAAGTATAGTTTTGGATACCGCTCCGGAAGAAACATTGCCGGCGTCGCCCCATACCTAGCGAAGCGGAGCGCGCAGCGCAAAGAGTCCTGTGCGGAGCGCAAAGAGTCGAAGCTATTCGACATCACTTTATCCTGTCATGGCATGAAAGTATGCCGACATGCACCATGGGCCGCAAAAAAAAAAATGTAGTTTGAGTGCCAAATAACCTACTGTGTGTATAGGCGCGTGCTGGTTTTATACCAGGCTTCTAACCAGTATGGATGCTTATTGAGCAAAACTAGTCACGTCTACGGTAAAAATACAGTATCACTACGTTTGCTCAGACCTGGAGGAATATTTCGGTACATTTCCCACAGCCATATCTTCCCAATAATAAGGTATGCGTTATAGTAAAACTGCACTCAAGAGGAGGAGGAGGAAAAGGAGGAGGCGTAAACTTTTACAGTAAAATCAAGCTGGTTAGTGGGCGGGTTCCTCCGCTCAGGACAAAAGAGTAAAAGTATGTCTCTTCAGTTTGCTTGTAACTCACACGCTTTTTTTGCGCTACCTTCACCAGGGTGTCGAACCGGAATTTTTTCGGGTTCGGTTCGGGTTCGGGTTCAAGCCTTTCGGGTTCGGTTCGGGTTCAGTTCCAGAGCACCATTCCGTTCCGGTTCGAACCGGTTCGAACCCGTTCGAACCGGTTCAAACGGGTTCAAACGGGTTCGAAGAAAAAAAAAGTAGGCGTCTTTTTTATGTTAATTTTTTGTGCTCGTTTTTCGTTTCCTTATCAAATCGGCATAACAACAAATTCATAATGAAGGTTTCTTTGCCCAAATATTTTGTCTTCGCCAAACTAAAGCGACCCTGTAACACGTTTTTCAACTTTTGTGTAAATCTTGAGTGCTTGCAGAAAGTAGTCAACCAATGCATTATACTATGGGGTCGCAATGTGCCTCAGCCAAAAATTACTGTTCTCTCCTCGTCAGAGAACATAGAAACTTGCTCAAAATATTTTTATCTCCTTCCCGGTCTTCGCGTTCTTCGACCGCTGAATGACGTCATTACAGCGGTGTAGCGGCTGTTTGCCGGCTTTCCTTAAGTTGCAGAAGAGAACGCATTTGATAGCCATCTAAAACAAGCCACAAAAGCGAAGCACAAACGGAAGGTGTATCCACAGCGACGAGCAAATCACGCACTGTTGCTCTGTGCTGGCAATAGCTATAGTTTTCGCAGTTCTTCCAGATGCGAAGAAGATTGAAAGCGTTTTCGAAAGTGTTTATTTATTTATTTACTGCTTTTTATTTATTTATTTATTTATTTACCTAGTTATATTTATTTATTTATTTATTTACTGTTGGGTTTAACGCGCCGTCGCAATGCCGACGACAAGGCGCGCCATAGTGGAGGGCTTCGGATTAATTTTGACCACCTGGGGATCTTTACGTGCCACGAAATTTCGGACACACGGACGTTTTCGCTTTTCGCTTCCATCAGAAAAGCGGCCGCCGCGACCGGGAATCTAAACCGCGTCTGTGTGCTCATCAGCGCCGTACGCCTTAGCCACTGAGCCACCGCGGCGAGTTTATCTGAGGTCTAAACACCGTAGAGCACAGTAGGCAAGACAAGGGACGAAGGGGGACACGGACGTCCCTTGTCTTGCCTACTGCGCTCTACGGTGTTTAGATGGAGTACCAACTAGCTCGTACCCCTACGTTGTTAAATTATCTGAAGTGTTGAAGAGCTCCTTTAACTGTACCCGCAAAATGTTTTCTATGGTAGTGTGTCGAGTATGTGGCGCCGACTGCCAAGCGTGGCAGGTGGTATTTAGAAAAATTTTCTACTGCTCATCTTTTATCTGCTAACAGAGCTGTTAGAAAGAAAGAATGGCTCTAAAGACTTATTGGACGGCTGGTATAGGACGACATTGGATAGGGAACCACTGGAGATAGGAACTTGCTAATGGCCCTTCAGCGACTGGTGACAGCGATTGGGCTCTAGGAAAGATGATAGCCAAGTGAAGACACAAGCAGCAGTAATGATCACTTGTAGAGAGAGAGCGAGAGAAAATGAAGTTTAATTCAATCGAGGCAATGTTTAAGAGGGGCGTCCTCATTCGAGGGGGCCGAATCGAAAGCCGTTTCCATCAAGAACAACTGATCTTCCAGGGCGCAGATGGCCATGGCTGTCTCCCAATTCTCTATGGAAAGGTGAAGGTTGGATGGATCTACGGCACACTAGTCGCAGCCGCCTACTATGTGTATGAGGTTCCCAGGCTCTCCACAGAATCAACGCAATGGAGAGAGTTGTGTCCCGTCAAAGAGGTGAAGTCTGGCGTTGTGTGGGAAGGTGTATACCCACAGGGTGCGGAGTAATGTTTCCTGGTTAATCGGTAGCGATTTGTGCGGGGAGGAGTACGTTCTATGGAAGAGGCCAGAGTGCTGAGTAACTTCTTGGTCTGTGACTGCAGGATGCATGCACTCGGGTCGGGCTTCATCAGCGCCGGCTAAGCGAGTCAAATCTCGAACCACGAGGTTGGTGATCTTGTTTGCCGTGGATGCCAGTATGAGCTGGCGCCCATACAATCGTGACTAGTCTCGTTGGTGGTCTCTGCATCGGAAGGGTTGTAACATGCAATCGACCGTTGGCAAAGTTGGTCCACGCCTGCTAAGGGTCTGTTATGAGAGTTTTGACGCCGCTTTGGCTAAGCGCATGTGCTATCGCCGCTTCCTGAGCTTAGAGGGGGCTGTGTTCGGCGGTTGAGATGCTACACCTGTGGGAGGCTGCAGTACGGTAACACAAAGAGAAGGTACTGAAGAATGCTATCGGGCGGCTCTTGCATCAAACCAGTTGATCGTCCCTCCCTTTTTTTCTTGCAGTTTAGTTTCTTTCCAACTGTCTCCCCTCATATATACACACGTTTTGAAAACTCTTTGATGAATATACAATATGTATTAGGCAATTAGTTATTAACTTTAGTCCGAGATGTCAATTTTAATACAGGAGCAACATAATTTTATTTATTTGTAATATACTGCCAGCAACCTGTTGGCAGCCAAGGCAGGAGTGGTTACATATTGATACATTCAGCACTGTGGTGCAGCGGAGAACTCGCAATATGGGCATAAAGAAAGACCTTTTATAGCATTCAGGCGGTCTTCACATAACTTTGCGGCTACTTTGTGCGTGACAAAATTTCCTGATTGGTCGAGAAGGAGAACGCTGCAAAATTTCCAAATGCCAAGGACCCCAAAGATATCATGTTTGGTCCGACCGTCGAATCCGCCTTAACTGACCCGGTAATTCTTTTAATCAAAATTAATCAACACACCAGTCCAAATAATTCACATTAGCTGATTCACTCACCTAACTAATTTCAACTTCAACTTCAACTTTATTGAGCATTTCGTACATAGAAATGCGAGGACAAACACAAAAAGCTGCAAAACTGCAACTTGACGAGGTGTTTGCACCTTACGGTTGGCGTGGCAGAGCAGAAACAGGAGTTTAAAGCATACGAACAGGAAATAATCCTAAGAAAATAAATCTCGCCTTAACATGTCGATATTACATACAAACATAAAAGAAAGCATTAAAACACACTATAGCTCACAGTTTGTAAAAGATACTTATTAAATAATATACATACACGCATATACGCACTCATAGATACATATATACATATAAAGGTTACAAACCAAAACAGGGTACACAGGTACATAAAAAGAGAAAGAAATATTGGATATGTACGGAACCTGTGTAGACACAAAAAAAGCAAAAGACAAAACTTGAAGAAAAAGTCATGTTATATACAGGTATGCATACACTTATCAAAATCTGCACTACAGAAGTATCCACATAAATAAATACACACAATATTGGCAAAAATCAGTGTACGGTACTTTTTAGATGCTAAAGTTTGCAGGGAATGAAGACAATGCCAATAAAACGCTTGAAAAATATTACAAGTAATTTTGGCTAAACCAAGGTTGCCACGAGAGACAACGCTTAATAGATTGTCAGTTAAAAATGTTCTCTGTTCAGCAGTAAACGTTTCCTTAAGTCTCACTTAGAAATTGTGTTTATAGCTATGCCACTCTTGGCTAGGTTATTTAAAAGGCGGGCAGTTCGGGATTGCAACCTATCATTGCCATAATTCGTTCTTGAAAACGGCACGAACCATGCACTCCTTCCCCTAATTTCGTACGGTACGTCCAACGGTTTTCTTAAAATACATAGACTTAGATACGCTGCACCGTTGTGTTGCAAGCTATTTTTATACTTTGTTAGAAGATTAAAGTTGTAGATACAGTGGACAGGAAGCAAATTATACTGCAGAAATAGTTCGTTGGTGTGAGAGTCATATGGTACAGTTGCGATATGTCGAATGGCCTTTTTCTGAAATAAATGCAGCTTATTAATATTTTTTGCGGAACTGGTTAACCATACGAGGGTGCAGTAATTGATGTGATCTGTCAATATAGCATGATAAAGAATAAGTTTAATATTTGATGTAACCACAGGCCGTAACCTACAAAGCACCCCACACGCTCGAGATAAATGAGTGCAGACGTGATAGACATGGGCATCTCATTTTAAATGTTCTTAAAAAACAATGCCTAAAGTTTTTATTTCACTAACTATACAAATCTTTTCAGATCCGATGTACAAACTGAGGTTTCTGTCAACAGATCTTTGAGCTGGTGAAAATAACACCGCTTTAGTTTTCTTAGTATTTATTTTTAACGAGTATGCTTTAGGCCATTTGTGAAGCTTTCGGAGGGTTATATTTGCTAAATGCAAAAGCTGAGTAGTATCACACGATTGAAAGAAAATGTTGGTATCATCTGCGTAAATAATACAATGTGCAATGTCAGTAATTTCTACGATATCACTCATATAAATATTGATCAGGATTGGCCCTAGAAGACTGCCTTGCGGAACTCCAGCCCTTACTTCTTGTGAAGAAGAGTTGTGTTCCTTTATTGCTACGACCTGTTGCCGGTTACTTAAATAAGATTGCAAAAGAGTAAAGCCCCCGGAACCCATAATGTTGTAATTTTAAAGCAATGTTAAATGACTAATTCTATCAAATCCTTTGAAAAAGTCTATAAATATAACTAAAGTTACCTTCTCTTCTTCAAATCCCTGGATTATTCATGCTGTTTGCGTTAGTAAAGCTAATTCGTTGGCATATGTTTACCAAAACCGAACTGTTTTGATGATATAATAGAGTGTTTGTCACAGAAGGACACAAGGTGTTTCGCGATTACTTTTTCTAGCCTTTTAAAATAACTGGAAGTACAGAAACCGTTCTATAATTGGAAAAATTCGTTTTGTCCCCGGATTTAAACAGTAGCGTGACCTTAGCTTGCTGCATCTTTTTTGGAAAAACACCAGTAGTAAGGCATGAGTTATATATATGGCTAAGCGGCGATACAAGAAGGTCCAGTACAAGCTTAATAGGCCGAATCCGAAGCCTATCGATGTCTATGGCCTTGCTATTTTTTAGCGACAAGAAAATCGACCATATTTCCTGAGGCGTTACCGGAGAAAAAAAGGCTCTGTGGGGGTTAGAATCCTTTAGGAAGCTCATAGCGCTTTCATTGTGGGAGCATTGCATAAGATTCATTAAATAGTGATTAAACTTGGTTGGCAGTTCTTGACCCTTGAGTGGTTTATTATCTACTGTCAATTCAAAGTCGTCGTACGGGGGTTAAGTGGGTGCAAAAGTTAATTCAATTCCCGCCACATGACATCCCGCCGGGAGGAAGCCTCAGAAAACACATGTTCGAAGCACATTTTTTTAGTATAGCGTAAGAACTTTGTCACAAAGTTTCGGTACTTTTGAAAGGCTACAAAATCGTCCCTGTTCTTTGTTTTTACAAACTTATGGTACAATATATCTTTTTTACGGATCATCTTCAGACATTCGTCTGTAATCCATGGTTTCCTTATATTCTTGTTTTTCTTGACCATTTTAAGAGCAAAAGACTTTTTATATGCATCTTTATATGATTCTAGAAAAGTATCATAGGCACCATCTGCAGTGGTGCACAGAAGTAAAGGGTTCCACCAAATAGAGGGAATTTTCTCACGAAAAGTAGTCAAAGTATTCTGATTATTATTGTGAAAAGCGAAAGATTCGGGGCATTGCTTACATCTTAGTATTTCTGTGTGCATTGAGAACATATATAGAGGTAAATGGTCACCTATATGTACACTAGTCACACCGGACATGGTACTGCTACTTGTATCACTGGTTATAAATACATAAATAAGACTTTGGGAAAGACGGCCCATACGAGTCGGTTCTTTGATCACGTTCATGCAGCCGAAATAACCGAAAAGGAGCTCTAGACCACGCGAATGTGCGCTTGCCTGTAATATGTTAATGTTAAAGTCCCCACCAATAGTTATTTGTAAACCATAAGACGAAACAAAATGGAGGTCTTCTAAAAATGCGAAACAATTTTCGAGTTGTCCATCAGGGGGGCGGTACACAACAACAAAAATAGCAATTTTACATTGCACCGTTAAAGCTTCATAATCTGTCGTAACTGTCGAAAATTCGTTCATTGTACTACAAGAAAGCTGTGTAGACACGAGCTGTAACACACCCCCACCTCGCCGTGGGACCTATTTAGAAAGAACGTGTTGAAGTGCGAAAGGCGCAGCACTTCTGTGTCACTCGTATACCAGGTTTCCGTTATCATGACAACGTCGAACTTGAAACTTTCAAAGCTGCGTTTTCTTTTCTTGTAGTTTCGCATTCTTCTTTCATTTCCTGGTAGCTTTTGTTGAAGAAATGGCAGGCTTTTTGCATTTCCACATTTTCTTTCCTAGTGGTTTCATATTCTTTTTTAATTTCCTCGTAGCTTTTCTGCATTCCCTTAATTCTTTTCGAAATTCACGCTTGAGATCAGCGATGTCGCGTCTTAGGTCAGCAATGTCAGTTTTCATGACCAAAGCAATGCGGGATGACACAATAGCAATGACACTGGGTGGTTGGCACCAGAGGCAACAGAAAAAGTCACTGAGTAAGCGAACAAAGATTACTGCAGAATATTCAAACCTGTGAAATAGGAAGGCGACTATCAGGCGACCGTTCTCTTCTCTGCCTCCGCTGCCAAGTGATGCTGAGGTGGACAGAGCGTTCTTTTAAAGGATCCCCTTCGTCACGAAAGCCACACGTGGTCCAGGAAACAGGGGGTGTGGCGAGGCGATGTGGCGAGGGGGTGGGGCGAGTCTACCCGCTAACCCGCACTAATCGACTTCAATCCATTCACCTCTTAAGTTTAAGGTTAAGCAGATTCGAGATAACATAAAAATGCTATCAAATATACTGTAAAAGTGGAAATTAGGATTCCCCATTTTTTTAAATCTCATGTTCTCTTATAGCAATAACCGAAAGACACAACGGCACTGTATACAAGAAAAAGTTACGTTAATTTTGAGAACTGCGAGTGTTTGTGTCTCAGTGCTGTTTGTATATAACTGCCCATTCAAACTATAAGTGGAAGATATGGATGTATTGTTGATGGTGTCCCTGAAGGCCTTTACAAGCGGACAGGGATGCATGCGAATTAACAAAACATTAAAAACTTTACGCGATTTTAAACACCTTGTAGAGAAACCATGAAGAATATTCCATGATATGTTGCCTCGTAATATGCGTTATAACTTAAGTTATTCTAAACGTAAAAGATAATTGGGAGAGATGGGCAGTGCCTAACGCAAACTGATAGTATATACGGACAACTTTACATTAAATTGAGGGAAATAATTAGAAGAGAACATGATGGGCCTTGGGAACTACAGACTACGCAAAATATTTCATGGTTCTGTCTGGGGAGTGGCAAAATATCTTCAGACGCAAGGTAGAGTACCGAACTGGAAAACTAGAAATCACATTTTTGAAGCCCCGGAACCGGTTCGGAACGGTTCCTTCGATTCGTTCCGGTTCGGGTTCAGTTCCAAAATGGCGGAAGAAATACGGTTCCGGTTCAGTTCCGGTTCCGGGCAAAAATTCGGGTTCGGTTCCGGTTTTCGGTTCGGTTCCGGTTCCGGTTCGACACCCTGGTTTTGGCCACCGCTCCCGTGGTCCGTTTACTTCAGCTCACGGCTGTACGTGACGGAACGGACGGACTGCTTCATTTCACTCACAAGCGCGTTACGCTGCGGAACGACCTGCAAAAATACTCTCCCGCCACAGTGGCTGAGGCGTTGTA
The DNA here is from genome assembly GCF_048455015.1 of Haemaphysalis longicornis. Classification (NCBI taxonomy): domain Eukaryota; kingdom Metazoa; phylum Arthropoda; class Arachnida; order Ixodida; family Ixodidae; genus Haemaphysalis; species Haemaphysalis longicornis. Next base: position 388,404,733 of record NW_027526203.1, on the reverse strand, counting down.
CTCCTGAGCCAAAGGACGCGGGCTTAATACCGGCCGCACTGGCCGATTTTCAGATGGAGACGAAAAGCGAAAAGACTCATGGTCGAGATTTCGGCACACGTTAGAGATCCTCCTCAGGTGGTGGAAATTAATCCGTAGCCTCATAGAGCGAGCCTCATAGCGCCGGCGCGTTAATACTCCCGAAATTGGACATCCACTACGAAAATGCCATATATGGCCATATATAAAAATTGCCATATATGACCACGTCAGGACTTGGGCATATGTGGCCATATATGGGTGTGCCATATAGGGCCATATATGGCATTATATGCCCAATTCCTGACGTGGCCATATATGGGTGAGTGCATGTACTCACTTGAATCGTCATTGGGGCCCACTCCTCAGAAACATGTGAAGGATGACGAGTGAGACCTTGTTTCCGCTTCTCGTGACAGACGGTGGTGGAAGAGTGCAGAGTGTATTTAGGGTTGTTCGTTTTCGTGCTTTATGTTTTTATAAAATAGGGGGGTAAAAATCGGGTGTTATTTTTCAAACTCATTATCAGGGAGAACTCGGGATTTTTTCAAATCATTCCAAAATTCAGGTTCTTTTTTTGGGGGGGGGGTTAAATCTGGAGATGTACTAAGTAATGCACTAAAATTTTATCATCAGAGATCTCACGAGCTTCTAACTTTGAGACGCTAAAATTGGTGTTCGCATTAAGCTGGTAATCGGGCGGACATTATGGTTTTCTAGCAAATACAGTCTGAAATTTGCCGTTTGTTTGGAAATGAGTCAGATAATGATGACGGCAAAGCATTGGTAACTTCCAAGAAATGAAATATATTAGTCGCAAACAGCTGGTCATCGATTTTTAACACATCCTTGTTTACATAAATTATATTATCATCTGCATGCGCAGCCTGTCGGTTTCCATTCGAGACCTGTCTGATCGTTGAACGTACCTCAGCCAGGAGAAAGTTCTCTCGACATTACAGCTTCTATTAGCCAAGCTCAACAATGTCAGTGCAGCATTTTCCAAGCCTGGGGTAGCAATTAAGCGGTAGAGTCATGCCAATACTCAACGAGTTCGAAAGCTGTGTACGTGTGGCTTGCTTCCAGCAAGTACTGGTTGAGAACGGCGGACCGTCAGCCCACGATTGTGCAGCTCGCTACTTTGAAAAGGTCCATTTGGGGAAAAATCTTGTTTAACCCGAATCTCCTGAAACCCGAAAACGAACAACCCTAAGTGTATTGGACTGACAATCAGTATATCCCCCTGTATGGGCCACATATAGATCCCTCTGTTCATCGACGGTTGGAACTCTATGCGAAGCTCGGTGCTTTTCCGCCACAGTGCTACATCGCCAAGAGGTGCTTTGAACGTCTGTGCACCATTTGACTCAGTGTCATACGGATCCTTTGACAGATATCTCCACACAGCATGTAAGACAACTGCTTCCGGCGAATTTTCAAAGACCTCAATAGTCTACATTAGCACCGTGGATACTGGCGCCGCGGAAAATATGCGCCACAATACCCGGAATCAGCAAAAAGTCTGCCATGCCCGCGGCGACGATCAAGTTCTTCACACTGTAGTATATATATCTTCAGTACTTACACACGTGTTTATGCGGATGGCTCAGTTCTCCTGGGCTCATCCGCCATCGGCGTGTGGATCCCATCAGCCCGGTGCACTATCGAAAGAAAACTAAGCCATGAAACATCCTCGACTGCTACCGCACTGGCAGCTGTAAGGGCTGCACTTCATTACATCAGCGGACATCATGCCCAGCAATGGGTAATATTCCTCGACTCGCGTAGCGCCTTACAAGCCCTCGTAAAGCTCACAACAACCGCAGTCAGCTTGTATGTGAAATTGCCGAAATTCACACATTGGCAGTGCGCGAAGGCCATGTCATCATTCTTCAGTGGCTGCCTGGTCACTCGGGCATACAAGGCAATGTTAGATCCGACGCAGCCGCCAGCACAGGCCACTTGCTGAGCAACACGACCCATCTTCCTTTCTCCCGAGATAACGGCAATGCCCTTATCCTCACAAGTGGATGGACTGCACAAATGTCGGAGTGGCAGGACCATCGCCGCAGGTATACACCACTGCAGGCTAATGATCCGCACTCTGACTTCCGCTTTCCACGCGGCCTCAACAAGCGGTGTGAAGGAGTGTTGCACCGACAAGGGTCTGAATGTAGCGTTTGCTCGGAGTTTTAGGTTTAAGATAGGTTGGGACTATTTTCCCCTGTGCCGGACTTGCGCCGTGCGTCAGACTGTTGTGCGTCTGCTATTGTGCGTCTGCCCTGGATTCGCTGCTACGCGAAAAACTGCAGCGAGCTCCTTGTCTTGTGTACGTCATGGAGGCAGGCTTGAACTTTGTCATTTTCTTGGGCCCTGGGACAGTACCTTGGGTGCAAAAGTTCTGCTGCGGTTCCTACAAGGCTCTGAACTGGACAAGTTCAGCGTTTACATTAACGATTTTCTTTTCAATTGTATTTTTATGTCCTGACTCTACTAGCCGCATTCCCTTGTTTCTCGTTTTTAACGTTTCTTGTTTGTCATCTTCCTGCGGTACCCCTAATGTCTAATATTCACCACTCATCATTGTAGTCACCCCCCATCTGGTGTAGCAAGCCTTGTCCCTAGCAGGGCTGACCTCACCAGTTCCCATTAAAGAGCCCTCTCTCTCAGACGCAATAACGTCGTCAATGTGTCACACAGCGAGACGATTGCCGCTGTACTCACGAAAGACAAAGTGTGCGATCCATTCATCATTCTCACTGACTTTTGGATGACCGCCCTAATGCCAAGAGCAGAACGAGGAATAGGATCGCGACCCCCTCTCATAATAAGAGGCAGTGGCGGATGTTAAACACGACATGTCCCTCCTGGGCACCAAGATCACAATCCTTCCCAACCCCTAGGTGTCAGTCACCATACCATCGTACGTCTTTCTACATGTTACATAGAGCTCGACCAGCTATCTCCCTGCGTACACGCGCTTTAGAGAAAAGTCTTAATTCTTTGCTTGCACAGCTGCAAATTTTACGCTAAAAATCCACGGCTCTTGTAACCAGTCCCTTCTTTTGCTTCCATCGCTCGGCGCTCGTGATCTATTGCACTATTAAAGGCCCTCTAGGACCACTGGGGGAATTTCTTCCCTTTTTGTTCCTCCAGAGAGCTTTTAGCCTTCCGCCCAGCGTGTTGGAAGAGCGGGTCATGTGTTACGGAATCGGCAGCGCTCTCAGTTATGCACCAAGACGAACCGGACCCAACGCATAAGACTGGGTTCTGATTCCCGCCATCGACTGTGTTCAATTTTTTTTCTGCCAATATATTATATTTTTGGCTGATTTTGAGGGACAAATACAGTATTTTTTGACGGTGATCTGTTTGGCTTGGTTTAGTTTATTGGGGTACGATGAAGTAAAAATGCACAAAGAGAACATCTTGAGCTTTTACTTAATTTAACTTCGCCCTCTACGTAAGTTTCTACAAGCCTAGAGGATGAAGTTATCACAGGAAACTCAGGCTGCTTCATTTAAACAAGCGAGTCAAGCGAAACTTCGCAGTTGAAAAAAAATTAGTTCTGGTCCAGGACGAATTTTTCTTCAACTGCGAAGTTTCTGAGAAAACGGTATAGCATTCCTTTGTAGCCGTACGGCTGCATTTAGGCGGATGTCAAACTTTCCTTCGCAGAAACTTACTCCACATTGGTGATTTCCCCTAAATCTGGTCGATTAAGGTCAGTTTTCTTCCCGCGAGCGAACATATCCGTGCATAAAGCATTGGAAGCGCCCCTGGAAATCAGTGATGACAGCAGCGCGGCTTCGCTTGAGGCAGCGATAAGGCGAGAGTCAGCGAATCGAGATGGGCCAGCCGGATGTGCCCACGCACTCTCGCTATCTGCGGCCTAGAGTCACTTTACTGCGGCCCATCTATTCATAGATCGCGCTGGCATACAGTTTTGCCCGCTCCGGCCCCCGCTCACGTGCTCCGTCTAACTTTTGGAGCACCTGTACATATCATCCCTTATAATGCAGACGGCTATTAAGAGACAGCATGACAGGTGTCATTGCGCTCGGTCATTTTGGGTAAAACCCATTAGTATTGGAGCTTATTTCGCGCTACCTTTGCTGGCAAGACAGCTCACTGTAGTAAATAGAGTTTGTTGTTGGTCTCTTCATAATTTCTCTATATAACCGCATCAACGACTGAAGACCACGAACTTTGACACACATATGCCAGTGCAGAGTGCAATTCGGGCTGGAATTTCAAATCCAAAAAGATTGTCAGGCGAGATCCCAAGCAATTTTGTACGTTGTTGTAGTCCTGCATGAGAATTGCATTTGTGGAAATAATTTGCAGAAAATAAAAAAAAATGTGCTTGATGTGTCTCTTCACTTTCGACTGTTGAAGGAAAGGCCGGACGTGGTGCGCACATCAGATGGGCCAACTTACCGTGTGAGTCAGTGGCCTAGGCAGAAATATTTTTCGGGAGGTGTCACACTCCACCAATAAAAGCATCAAAAGAAAGAGAGCCTGCACCCAAACGTTCATCTCAGTCGTCCTACTCTTCATTTTGTCATTTTTATTTTCGTATTTGCATTTTAATTATGCGCGGTGTGTAAACATCATAGGCGTAAAAGAACGCCAAAAGAAGGTGTTGGATGCAGCGTTGAGAAAATTTCTGGGTGTTTTGACATCGAAACACCCCCCCCCCCCCCCCCCTGGCCACGCCCCTGATGTGGGGAATTAGTCAAAAGATTATAAAGGCCCGGGGTACCATTGCTAGCAACTTCCTTGCTTGCGTCTTAGCTAGCTCATTTGCTTTCTTGACCACTGCAACGGTTCCTTTCAGCTATTCATTCAGTTGACTACATTTCGAGGAGAAGGTCACCTGTCGTTCTTTGGATAATGCTCTTGCTTCTTTACCTTCTTCCTCCGAGAACTTCATTTGGTTTGGATGCCTGGATACGCACGTATGTGGCTTAATGAATCGGCGGATGCTCTGGCGGGAATGGTATTGGGCGGTCCAGTAGTGGAAGTTCTGCCACCCATTAACCTCATCACTTTGACTTGTTTTCGTAGGCTGTGCCTACTTCAAAGTATGCCTGATTCTGTTTGCGAAGACTCGGAGCTCGAGCACCTCCGGTACTCATGGAAGTGCAGCATAAACTTGCGAAGTCACCCTCACTAGTTTTGGCTGTCATGTGCCAAATTTAAAATTTGACGTGCACCTAGAGAGTAGAGAGTTTTAGCAGTACGTTCGTTACGTTCGTTACGTTGTTACCGGGTTTACCGGGACCCGACTGCGCATGCGCGCGTACGTACCGGGTTCTTTCCGTAGAGTGAGACGGAAAACGTGTTTTAGCACTCCGTAGCGTCGTACCGTTCGTTCCGTGTGACGGCTGATTAGCCGAGTAGTTGCAAAAATCCACACGCTGAAAATACGTAAATAAACAACGCAGTTTCCCCTAAAGCATTGCAAATCTAAAATAAATCGCGCTCGGCCGGACGCATTGTGAGGCAGGGGCTGCGGTGGCGGCGACGGCACCAGAGCGAGCGCAGGTGACGACATGGTCGCGCGCCGTTCACGTGGAGGAATGGCCTTGGCCTTGCCCGATTGAAGCGCTAGACACATGTACAATTGGTACACGCGATTCGTATGCGACTGATCGTTACGACTGTCACCACGACTAGTCGTACGCGTGAATTTGAGACACATGGCCCGATGCGGGTGTGCGATGCCTCGTCGGCGCCGCTCCGCCCACTGTTTTTGCACCATGGTCAACTACGACGATCGCTGAGCTGAATTTGTAGATTCCGCGGGTTTGTACGCAAGAAATGGATAAAGCAGGCAATCGTGAAGCGTTTTCTGCATCGGAAACAGTCCGCTGACACGCCGGTCGCGCCTGCCAGCTCGGCACACTCAGCGGCTCGAACCGGCGCAGACCACGGTAGCAACCGCTTGTCGCTGTTCTTCCGAATCAATCTGATCACTAAAACGAAGTTCCACCTGCGAGAAAGTAGGTGTTAGTGTGGTGAAAAATTGTGCTAGGGATTGTTCTCAGGGCTTATTTTAAAAGCGGCGATCAGATATATCTGCCGCGATGCAAGCATATGCTGACCGGCCGTGGATGCCGCGGCGCGCGGTGCGGCGAGCGGCCGAGAGATGGCGATACCTGCCTCGGAAGCATCGAAACAGGCTACGCAGATGTCTCGGTCACCGATCGCTCACGGCAGTTGTAGCTCAAATAAAGTTTCACATGCGAGAAAGGGGATGATAGTGAGGTGAAACGTTGTGTTACGGAGTGTCATTCGCAGTTGCACAGATAGCGGCGATCGCCAGGACGCTAAGCCTAAAGTTCTCAACACCCGAGCAAGCCGGTTGCGGGCTCCGGATACGGTAACACGGAAGCAGAGCGCCGGGATAGACGCCGGCCGCGTACGGAACAAATGGCGCATGCGCAGTCGGGTCCCGGTAAACCCGGTAGCAACGTAACGAACGTAACGAACGTACTGCTAAAACTCTCTAGTTTTAGCAGTCCGTCCGTTCCGTTCGTTACGTTGTTACCGGCTTCACCGGGGCCCGTCTGCGCCTGCGCGCGTGGAAGGGCGAGGAGGAAGGGCGAGGAGGCGCGGACATGGCGAAGGCAGGCCAGCGGAACTAATCCCCCTACCGTGACGAATGCCCAAGTGCCCAGACGGGTACCGGTCAACACGCTAGCTACGTACGCGACGGAACGGACGAACTGCTAAAACTCTCTAATATGGCCCCGTCGCCGCTGTGCGCATTCTGCAACGAACCAGACACGATCGATCATTTCTTCTTCTCCTGCCAATGGTAAGGTATAAGGCAGATGTAACCGGCTAAACCTCCCACTGTCTACTGCACTCATTTTATCATTCGGGGCGAAAATACTGGGATTCTGCCGCGGGGATCTTTGTCGTGCGTTGTAGTCATTCATTCTGGAATCAGGCTGTCTGTCGTGTTAGCTATCATTTGGCCCTGCTGGATTCCCATGTCAAACCTACACGAGTCTTGTCCACTGCTTCGTCTGTATGACATTCTCTCTTCGTTATACTTACGCCCTAATTTTCATGCAGTTGTGTTTTTTTTACCTTTGTTTACTTCTGTTTATAATCTTCTCACTTTTATTTCTCTAGCCATCTACGGCCAATGCATTTTAATAATTAAATCTGTTTCTTTTCCCCAAAAACCGAAGTAGTTTCTTTCGGTAAAGCACCCATTTTCTGGCCAATCCCGCTGAGTGAGTAAGAACCATCTAATTGGTACCACCACCAACAACAACTCGGTGCTGACAGTGGCGGCGTCTAATTACTTCGCGGCGCTTTTTGACCTCGCAGGAGGGATATCTTTCCGAAGACTTCCACTAGCAAACTGGGAGATAGTCATGGCGGCTGGGAGGACGGCCACGGTGGACGCGGGGCCAGTGACAAGCCGTAGAGCACGCTGGAGGACTGCTTTGGCCTGCGCATGACGCGCCACGAGCTGCAGCTCCCACGCTGGCACTGGTGACGTCGGCGCTGCGCGGGGCGCTGCAGTGCAGGCTGGGGTTGAACGAGGCGGCCCTGGAGGTGCCGCACAGCCTGCAGCCGCCCGAGGGAGCCCTCAGAGGGCGCGGTGCCCCTACTGAACCGCCTGGCCCTCCTGCAGAGCGTCTTCCGACACCTGAGCATCGAGGACGAGGGGCTGCCCGACCTCGTCGACCCCGAGCGCCGGCACACCCGGCGTCTTTTCGTCGCCTTCATCAACAGATGCATGGTTCCGCGTGAGCAACCTCTTCCACAGCTACCAGGAAAAAGAGCAGAAACACCTCGCGGCCAGGGCCAAAAGCGCCCCGCTTGATATGCATGGCCCGCGTCAACGAGATGGGCGTTCGGCAGGCCAGCCAGCCATGACGGCCGAGTTGGTCAACTACTACAAGACATTCGAAGCCTACCGGGCGTCGGGCGAAGAAAGCGGCCATCACAGCCGACTACCAGCTAAAGGCGACCGTCTGCGCCTCCTCTGAGGCCGTACGAAGGGACAAGATGGAGCTGCGAGACGTTGCGGAGTAGAGCCACTAGATCTATTGCGGAGCCTTAGAGCAGGCGTCCGTGAGCGGGTACGCGGCTGCCCGGAAGGAGAACACGGCCGCCCAGGCAGAGAATCTGGCCCCCTTGGGGATGTAACGGGACCAGCTACGGTACACAGTGCTGGCACTGGAGGAGAAGATCGGCCTGGAAGGCGGCAGACGGAGCAGGCGACAATTAAGAGAAGCGAGTAGAGGCGAAGGAGGTGACGAGTGTGCGCGAAAATACAGGGGGAATGTTTAAGATGTTGCCTTTTTAAGATGGCGCTTCCGAATTCATGGAACGGGTGGTGATGGCCGCTAGCATCGGTCCCGCAGAGCCATGGAGGGCATATATATGTGTAGCTTCCGCTTGTTGCTGCACAAAAAAATTGGTTGCTTTTGCGTGTACTTCTGTACGAAACCGACAAAAAAAAAAGCATACAGCTTTGAGACAACAATGAACGCAGCGAGACCCCTACAAGACTTCCTTCTGCTTAGATGATAAATGCATTTTCTGTGGTGCGTGCGTGCATGCGTGCGTGTGCGTGTGCGTGTGTGTGTGTGTGTGTGTGTGTGTGAGGTTATATACATAACGTGTGTGGTGCATGGTGCAACAACATCACCTGTCTCAAGACAGGTGACATCGTCCTTCGTCCGCTGTCAGCAACCATCAACTTTAATTCCGTGAAAGCCCCTTGAACATCATAATTTCCTTTGAAACTACTGTATCCATGACACTGTTCCTACTAATGCTATCGTAATTGTGTATTACCAAATGGTGCAGTAAATTTTTTTGACGATTTTTTTTCGGTGGCATACGTGGCTTGATCATCAGTGTGAAAAGCCTCTGGTCAATGCTTCCCTTTCAATTTCCCTTTATAGAAAACAAACAAAAATATAATTACAATGCCAGAGACTGTTGTTTGATAGAAAGAGACTGTAATAGTGAGCTATGAGCCTATATCTCCCAATGAATGAGTATTTTTGAGTCAGTGTAGCATGCAAAAGGTAGCTTATAGCTCATATTCAATTGTTTCAAGCCTTAAAAATTTACGCTAAATGGGCTTAGAATTGTAGCTCAAGTCTTGACTTCTGAGAATGTTTGAATGAATATAGTAAAATTAATCTTGTTTCTGTGCTTTGCCTTTCCCTGTGGACAGCAATACAAGCTTTAGCTCATGACCGCTGACTTTGAACAGCACTGCCGCTTTTATTTAGCTGATTAAACGAATTATTTTGCATCGCTTTTACCCTGTTGAGAAGACGTGCAAGCCACATCGATACCATCCAACAATTTGGTACCATCCAATAAAGTAGTTCCACATGGCAGTGACCTCAATGAAAGTATTGCGATGTCCCAGTAGGGAAATAAATACCACAGTCCCAGCTCTGGAAAATTGTCATACTTTTCTTTGAGATTCGTGCCAAAGTCTAAAGGCCTCTTTGAAAACCAGGCATTCCAGGTTAACATTGAAGGACATGCACATCACATGCGCACCTAATGTGATTCTTGATGGGATATCTAGTATATATATGTGTGCGAATATTCGAGCCTTCGAGTTCTTCGTGAATAGTGTCTGCTGTTCGATTTTATCCGCAGCGCTGTTTTATCGTTCAAAATATGAAAAGTTTTAGAATATTCAAAATTTAGGAATAATGCAGAGCAATAAAAGTTGACTCCTTTGTGAGGCATGCCTCTTTTTTGGGGGGGGGGGGGGGGGGTTGGCTTTTTTGTACGACGTTGAAGCGGTGCAAGAAAGCCTAGCATGCGTGAGCTATGTGGGAAACAGGTGAATGCTAACTAGATCTGGTAATAGCTAACTGGAACGTTGGTTGTGTAGAATTTATAAGCCGAAAAGAAGTTTGCAGTTATTCCTGCATGAGTAAGAAATCAAAAGTTAATTATTACTCGTTGCCAATGCTTGCAACAAGGTACCAATCATTAACATATGCCTCTTTTCACTGACTGGAGAGGTCAGTAAAGTATACTTCCACCATTCACAGCATGTTAAGAAACCTGCATTTATCTATGGCAATGTATGCCAAATTTTGTTTGGCTGCTTTTCCATCTTGTCTTAATCTTTTGCTTTTAATTTTCTGTACCATTTTTTATCATTACATGAACAATCAGACGAGTCAAGTCCTGACTGTCTAAGTTAGCGTCTTTATTGTAGCTGTGTTTTAGGAGCTGTATATACACTAAAGCAAAGATAGTTATAGTTGGAAATATGCGATTCACAGCCAGTTGTTATTATTTGCATTTGAAAATGTTTAGTCTGGTTTTCAGTCAGTTTTTGCTCGTCATATTTGATCTGCAGTCCCAAATTTGATATTCACACACATTTAGTATCCAGAATCTTTGTGGAAGCAGTGGAGGTACTTCCACATTCAAATATTTCCCTCCTCCACTCGTTTTTTTTTATATCAGATAGACTTCTATTGCTGTTTCTCTACGCATTTGAGGTATGGCTTTTTTTCCCCCTCCTAATCTGTCCCAATGTTTCCTTTTCGTTTAGCCATGGCGTGGGTCACTGTTCCCAAATTAAGTCTGTGGTATTGGATTGCTCATGATACTTGTCCCGCTCCTCAGAGGAGGATATGAACGAGTGCAACTTGGAAAAAGCTTTCGGCATCACACCTTAGCGCATTAGCACTAGAGGTGCCGTTCTTAAAGAAACCATGGTTCCGTGTGAATCCGAAGCCCCCTGAGTGAATGAATGCCAGCATGAAAGAGAGGGGCTCATCCGACTAGGCGATGTGCCCTCTTATCTTGTTTTGTTCCTTTTTCTTTCAACTGCCTCTGCCCGCTGCTGCCAGACACATGTGCCCAATCGCTCTCGCACTAACACTGCATGCACTGGTGGAAGGGCTCTCAATGTTTACCAAACCTTATGAAAATATCTCATTGGAGTACGTTATGGAGGGTCAAATCGGTATAACCATAAAATGAAAACTGAAATCTTCTTTTTTTCCCACTGTAGTTGCACTGCTTGGCTATGTCCCTAAGAGGTAAACTGTAATGTTTAGGATGATGACAGTGCACAACATAATATAATCTACGAGACAGCATATAAAGCATATAGCAAAGGACAACCTTGATGTGACAACGTGATCACTTTCTCGTCGCACCTGGATCTCACCAAGATTCTCATATGTCAAATGCTTTATGCCAAAACACAGTTAAAAGCTGGCTACAAAAACAGCCTTATTTCATATGACTGTGTTTTCCCTTACTTTGCATACCTCTTTTTAAATAAATGTGGTGTCTTTGCTATCAGGTTACATATCTGTAACCGTGCGCAGTCATGCACGCTTGCCTGTATCTTGTTATACGCCCCCTACCAAGCCGTGTATATAAGCGCCCGTCTCTGTCAATAAATGCTGATTGCCAGACCAGCCTTATTCGTGCGTGCTACATGGTGGCAGCGGCGGCCGATAAGAGCGACAATGGCCGATAGCAAGAGCGGCAGCGGCGGCCGACAGCAGCGTATCTACGAGATAGCAAGCCACGCCGGGCGACTTTCAGCTTCGCTTCGCAGAACTTCGCCATGGCCGACCCACCACGCCAGCAAGCAGCCCCGGTCACCACGCTACTTCCACCCCCAAAAGCCCTGGATACCTCCGCGGACATGTGGCAGAGCTGGACAACGTGGAAGCAGGAGTTCGAGCTGTTCGCCGCGGCTACCTGCCTGAACCAGCAGCCTAACCGCACCTTTCTCATGGTTATTGGAGAGGATGCTCGTAAAACCTACAGCACGTTTGTGTTTGAGGAAGGCGAAGAGAAGTCGGACATAGCAGTCTTAAAGAAGAAGTTTGAAGCATTCTACAAGCCGTCACTTAACCTAGTGTACCACGAGTATCGTTTTGGAATACGAGACCAGCAGGACGGAGAAAGCTTTAATGACTGGCTAACCGAACTGAGGGTATTGGCCAAGAGTTGCGAATTTGGTGAAATGGAAGAACGCATGCTACGGAGCAGAATTATCCTTGGCGTGAACGATAAAAAGCTTCAGGAAAGGCTTATTTCGGAGAACGGGAATTTTGCCAAAACAGTGTAAATATGCCGCACCCGAGAACAGGGCAAAGAGCAATGCGAGGCAATTCAAGCAGGTACGCATGGCAAATCGAATATCAATGCAGTCTCCGAAAAAGAACGGAGGCGTTGCGGCAGGTGCACTAGAAAGCACGAGGCTAATCGCAGATGCCCGGCGAAAGGACGCACATGCAACAAGTGTGGCCAAAGAAATCATTTCACTGTCTCGTGCAGAACGAAAAGTGATAAGGCGCGCATAAGCACAGACAGGCTTGCAGCAGTTGAAGCCCAGGAAGAAACTTTCTGGATTGATGCGTTATCACTTAACGCCGAGAAAGGCGATCGCTGGTCAGCGACAGTGAAAATAGAAGGGACGCCCGTCTTGTGCAAACTTGACACCGGTGCCAATTGTTCGGTGATATCGAAAAAGAAACTGCATGAAATAACCGACAAAAGAGACGAGAGTTGCGACGTCGTGCTGAATACGTTTTTTGGCCACCAGAAAAAGGCAACACGACACATACGCCTGGTTGTCGCCGGAACTGAGTCTAGCCTAGAAGCTAACTTTTTTGTCGTTGAAGACGACATTCCCGTAACACTCAGTGGTTCTGTCGCAGAATAGCTTGGGTTACTGCACAGACTCGCGGCGGTGGAGCAACCACAGCTTTACGAAGTTGCGAAACCTTACGAAGACGTATTTAACGGCCTAGGCATGCTCACAGGTGTTACCTATCACATGAAGCTTAAGCCAGAAGCCCAAGGCGTGATTTGGCCAGCAAGAAGGATCCCAATAGCGCTACAGGAAAAAACTAAAGCGGAACTCGGCCGCATGGAAGAAGCGCAGGTGATCAAAAAAGTAACCGAGCCAACGGAGTGGTGTAGCCACGTGATGGTGGTCGAAAAGAACGGCATGATGCGAATTTGCATGGACCCTACAGAACTAAACAAAGCTCTACTGAGGGAGCACTACCCCATGCCGACTTTGGAAGATATCGCACCATCCCTTGGCGGTGCTCGGTATTTTTCAACACTAGACGCTGCGTCAGGGTTCTGGCAAATAAAGCTCGATGATGAGAGCTCTCGAATTTGCACCATGAGCACTCCTTACGGCCGTTGCCGGTTTCTACGCATGCCTTTCGGGATCTCGTCTGCTCTGGAAGTTTTCCAGCGTGCAATGCACAAGGTCATGGAAGGCCTCAAAGGTGTTGCCGTCGTAATGGACGACATTCTTATGTGGGGCCGTACCAAAGAGGAACATGACAGGAACCTGGAAAACGTTCTGCAGCGATGCCGACTGCACAATTTGAAGCTAAATCGAAAGAAGTGCCGTTTTTTGCAGGACACTGTCAGATACCTAGGGCACGTTCTGACACGTGATGGGCTGAGCTTGGACCCGGACAGGCTGCACGACATCCTACAAGTTAAAGCGCCAAGCGACAAGAAAGAGCTGCAGACCTTCCTGGGTATGGTCAACTTCGTCTCCCGGTTCATTCCGAACATGTCGACAGTTACCGTTCCATTACGAGAGCTTTTGAAAAAGGATGTCGCATGGGTTTGGGAGGACCCCCACCAACAGAGCTTCATGGCTCTCCGAGAGGCGCTTTCAAAAGCTCCAGTGCTGGCGTACTTCACAAAGGGCCAACCTATCACATTGTCAGTCGACGCAATTCAAAGCGGAGTTGGCGCAGTAATAATTCAGAATGGCCACCCCCTAGCGTATTCGTCTTGCTCTCTAACGGAAACGCAACAGAGGTACGCTCAGATCGAAAAAGAAATGCAGGCTATTGTTCACGGTTGCGAAAAATTCCATTGCGAAAAATTCCACGACTACCTATTTGGGCAGCCACAAGTTGTAGTGGAATCGGATCACAAACCACTGGAAGCAATTTTTTGCAAACCGTTGTATCAGTGCCCCCTCCGACTGCAGCGCATGCGCCTCAACCTGCAAAAGTACCCGATAGTTGTCAAGTACACGCCGGGGAAAGATCTTTTCATTGCTGAAGCGTTATCGCGCTTTCCAAATGCATCCGTTCTAAAGGAGCAGGATGAACACTTTCACGTCAACGTCATCGCTCACCTGCCCATTTCAGACAGGCGCCTGATGCAGGTACAAGAAGAGACAGCCAAGGACCCAACAATGCTCCAACTTCACCACTACGCAAGCACAACTTGGCCAGACAACAAAAATGACGTCATCCCGGAACTACGCAGCTACTGGGCCTTCCGAGAGGAACTTCACACACAAGAAGGTTTGGTTCTATGCAGTAACCGCCTTATCATCCCCCCAAAGATGCGTTGCGAGATTATTTGTTGTTTGCACGCTGCGCACGGTGGATCGAAAAAGATGAAGGCACGCGCGCGAACTGCACTGTATTGGCCAAACATAAACAATGACATTGAAGAAGCAGCGCGGCGTTGCCCGGTATGCCAGAAATGCTCGAATGCCTTTAATGAGCCACGAAATTCCAAGTTTACTGTGGCAGGTCGTTGGCGCCGACTTTTTCTACCATAACGGAAACGAGTACTTGGTTGTCGTTGATTTCTATTCTTTCTTCTTTGAAATCAGAGCAGTGACGTCGACATCTGCTAAACATGTGATTTCCGCTTTCGCAGACATCTTTGTGACTCATGGGTTTCCGCTCCAACTCTGCACCGATAATGGACCACCGTTCACCAGCCAGCAGTTTCGGGACTTCATTGGTAAGGTTGGCACCAACCACGTTTGCTCCAGTCCGTATCACCCGCGCTCAATTGGTATGGCGGAAAGAGCCATACAAGAGGCCAAGAAACTGCTAAAGAAGCATCCATTTGGATCGGTAGACTTTTGCGCGGCATTGCTCGAATGGAGGAACTCTCCCCGTGACCCATGTTTGCAGTCTCCAGTGCAACGACTCATGGGAAGGTTGACCAGGAGCCTGCTGCCCGTTCCTGCCATCCACCTCCAGCCACGGGTCATACCACCTCGAGACGTGAAGCAGCGACTGCAACAGATCCGCCAGAAACAACGGACCTTCTACAACAGAAGCTCCAAGCACATGCCAGAGTTGCCACGTGGATCCAGTGTCGCAGTGTACAACATTCCAGCAAAAACGTGGTATCCCGCTGAAGTCGTCCAGACGGCTTCTACTCCACGCTCCTACGTCGTGGAAACTGAGGACGGTCGTCAGCTTCAACACACCCGTGAACACCTCAGGCCAGCGCACCAGCTGTCCGCACCAGTCGGCGCGCCTACCGACGCATCTGTTCCTGCGTCTGCGTCTCCGCAACAATCGGAGCCCGAACCGTTGCGAAGAAGCCAGCAAGAACAATGTCCACCGAAAAGATACCCAGAAAGAGACTTCTAACCCCTCAATAAAGAGAACTAAAAAAGGGGAGATGTAACCGTGCGCAGTCATGCACGCTTGCCTGTATCTTGTTATACGCCCCCTACCGAGCCGTGTATATAAGCGCCCGTCTCTGTCAATAAATGCTGATTGCCAGACCAGCCTTCGTGCGTGCTACAATATCCAAACCTTTAAAACAAATCTACCTGCTCTCCATCTATCTCAATTTGCTTCTAAATATTTTCTACCTTGCACTCTTCATTACTTTCATTGCCAAAATGCAAAGATACGACTTTAAACTGAAACTGTTGTTTGCACTCCCTGTCATTCCCCTCATCAAACTCATCTTGGCTCTGTTCTGCGAACTTCCCATCACAACCCTTGTTGAAGTAAACGGTGACCTTTCCACCCCACTGCTCATCGGACTTGATGTCACACTATGTCTCTGTTTCCTGGTCAAGCTGTCACTCTCTCCACTACTCTTCTGATCATTCATACCGTACTGCTCACCTTGCACTTCTTGGACATTGCGCATGAGTGCCATCGCATTGACTGTAATGCTTTACCAAAATACAGCGTAGCTTAGGAAGATTTAAAGACGTCAAACAAGGACGTAATCTCAGGCCCTGTCTTGCTGGAAAGTTCTAAGGTTTTGTGTAATGTTGCTCTCATTTCTCCCTCATCTTCCCCGTTCTCGCAATTCTCCATCTATGCTTTTTTTTCCCTTCCCTTTCACAAAGTAGTTGGCGAGAGATTATACCATCATGCGATGGTATAAGCTCTGTATATTTTTGATAACCTAACATAACGAACACACCCAAAATGGTGCATATGCTAACGGATGCTCACAACATTCTTCAAGAACTATGGATGCCCTATTTCGACAACCCCACTGCCAACATCACTACGCACTCCCTTCAGCATCTTTCCCGAAATGGCATAACTATATGCCTGGCATGGACCCCACGTCACATGGGCTCCTATATGGGGAACCAAGAAGCACGTCAATCTGCCAGGGAGAGCACTCCATCACCTCCCTCCTCTTCTGCTGTCGTGCCTGAAACCCCCACCTGCAACTGGATGCTCGGTGCACGGTACGCAAGATGACCCCATTACATGAAACACTAAAGGGATATCTTCATTTGAGCCTACAAATACCCAGGAATACAAATGCCCAGATATTCATTAACAAGAGCATTGCCAACAATGCCTACACACCCTTCATTACCAGAAAATAGAAGCATCCTAATGGGCACCCACCTTACCATATTACCCTTATTGCCAACAGAATGTATGCATCTGTGGGCCTTCACCACCTCACGTGGGTGTGTGGTCATTTCACGCTCCAATGACAGGAATTGTTTCATAAAATCCTTTCAAACACAGATGCCCTAAACCCTCCATATCCTGACATTAATTTTCTTAAAGCACTAGGCAATTGTGGTATAAGCAGTGGCAAGGTTAGTGTAGTCCGGAGTAACTACCCATCCTGAGGAAGCCTCAATATACCACAGACATGATGAGAATTGAGGGCTTATGGAGTCAGTAAATTGTTTCACAAAGAACCTTACTTTGATTCAAAGAGTTGAGTGCAAAAAATTGTCAATCGATTACGGAGTTTTAACCTCACCATTCTCTCCCATTTCCAGCACACAACCTCTGGGTCTCCTTTTTCCAGCACTAAAGGATTTAATTAATCATCATAATCATCCTCATCAGCAGCAACAGCAGCAGCCAGTTGGGTCCACTGCAGGACGAAGGCCCCTCCCATTGACCTCTACAAGCTTGTCTTGCATTGTCAGAGTCCATTCTTTACCTTCGAATTTCTTTTTTTCGTCCCTCCATCGAGTTATTGGCCTTCCCCTTCTTTTGGACCCATCTCCCGGTATCCACTCTGTTACCCTGGTGGTCCACCGGTTCTCATTTCGTCCCACTACATGGCCAGCCAAGTCCATTTCATTTTCCTAATTTGAAATACGATATCTTTCACTCAGGTCTGTTTCCTGATCCAGAAAGCTCGTTTACTGTCCCTAAGCATTACTCCTAATCAATCAATTCCATAAAATTACTCTCTCTCTCTCTCTCTTGCTCTTTCTGCAACTGAAGAAGACACGTTAGCACAGGACACAAGACGGGAATATGTATTCCCGTCTTGTGTCCTAGCTGCCTTTCAGTGCCAACAACATGTCTTCAGTATCATGTCTTCAGTAGCCAAACTTTCCGCCCTTAACTTGTACTCCTCCAATATTAACTGCTGCCCAGTTTATCGCACAATATCTCTCAAATGTGAATGATTATCTCAAAGTCTGCAGTTATTTCTGGGAAGAGGGAAGAGTGATTGCAAGGCGCCTCTCCTAACCCTTTCAAGGAACATCCATTCCTAGAAGACTTCATTCACTGCTTCCTATAGGATTAAAATAAGGATCCAGCACGGTCAGCTTGTGGCAGCTAGGTCGTGGAATGGTGGATCAGAAGATGTTCAATTTTAACAAAACTTTACCCAGACCGCAGCCCACATGCTAGAAGAGACTCAGACTGGCAACTTCGATGGGGTGCTAATGCGCATATTTCAACCTGCAGGAGGACAAAATAGGGCTGACATGCATGGAGGAGTTAAGAGAGGACTATCTGTACCACCTTAATTTTTTTCGCTATCGCCTGTGCAGGGCATGCAGCTATATGAACATGACTGCTGTAATGCACCCAGTCAGCTCGAAAGTGCTAAAGTAACATCAAGGCATGCAAAACACTACGTTAAGTGAACATGCGAAGAGAGACAAGTGCGAGCCGCTTCAGAGAAGTTAAATGCAGTTGTGGCCCATGACTCAAGTTGCCACTTCACAGATGATACCCTCCCAGCTGCTGTTTAAGGAAAACTAAAATGTTGTTTCTACATGTTTTGACGTTCACAGGCGTGTGGATGCATATATATAGGTCTTGCCTGAAACCCTTACTCATTTATGAAAACAATTTTACATGCCACTGTGGAGTTTACAATAGATAAAGCACTCTTAGGTACACAGCAAAAAAAAAAAATCACTGATGATAAGCCCAAAACAATACAGCTTACAGTGACAGTTGTTGATGCTCCACCATATGATCATTCGATGTTGATTTGCCCATGATGGTATTCCGTGTGGTACATCTTACCACTGCTGTTGCAAGTTGTATCACCTTGGAACCTGTGAATTTTATACATCTGTGAAGTAAGAAATGTTAGATCTGATTAGAATAAGCAATGCTGGCATTAGGCTTTATTTTCTGCAAGTGCAAACACACCTTTGTGGTCAGTGCTTTTTTTTTCGTTTAGACCACTTGGAGTTATTTACATGTACCAAAAGTTATCGCACATACAGGCATTTTGCAATTAGCCTCCTCTAGAAATGCAGCTTACACAGCTTGGCATTGTACCGGTGACCTTGTTTATTCATGCCAATGCACCGTACCTCTGCCCATATATACTACAAGGACGCCACAGTTAAGCAGGACATTTGACACCGCCTGTGGGACTGAGGGGGCCTCCGCCAACTTCAGGCCCAACATGCCCAATAAGTGCCATCCTATGAAGAGTGGATGACAACCATGAATCCCAGGCGCGGGAGATTGCAAAAGAACTGGATGCCCGCTCCAGAGTTTAAGGGCTAGAGGAGTCCCACACTCCTTCCCAAACATCCCCCTCCTTTCTTAGGTCACTGGCCATTCCTTGCCAAATAAAGATTTATAGATACATACCAGCAAAGTGCTTCAGCCACTTCAGCAGCTGAAGGACAGAATTAATCAAACCGGGAAAAAAAAAAAAGCAGCCCTACGTATTGGTTTTCTTGCTATGTACTAGCTGTTTTACACCAATGTTTTGTTGAACATGCCATGAGGGACAACTAATTGATGAATTAATGAATTTGTTGCTAGGAAAATATTGATCTCAGAAAGAATGGGGGTAGGCCAAATAAGGCACACGGTGTATATGCATTTTGTTATTTCAAAAGAATTCATCCCATCACAAACAGGACAATCTGAAATCTGATGTCTGACTACACCATCGCTGCAGGTACTGTCACATAAAAGGGGAAAAAAATTCAATCTAACACGTATGGTCTCTGAAACAACTGTGCTTCCACTGCTTTATCAGGCAATTCAACACAATGAAAGAACTTCAACTGACGACAGTAGCACGCACGGCTTTCACAGGGGTATTGACCTTTAGAAGAAGAGGATCAACTCAAGAAGTCTTTGCGTGGTTGAAACATGTTTTTTAGGCCACTTCAAATAGGGCATGCGTAAAGGGTGGCTACTGGGTTTCACCATTCGCAAAATAAAAGGAAGCCCAGTGTGGTGGGACTAAGGTTGCTTCGAGGGTAGTCTAGTTTACCCCAAATCAGTCTGCACAATGTGTGAAGTTTTTCACCTTTCCTGGGAGGACGTCAAACTTGGCAGCGACTCCAGACGAACACCTACCGCCGTCCCACCTGCCTCCACCTTACCTTCCTCACCCAACAACATTCCCTCTACACTTACTATCCCCAGCCTGGCCCGCTTTACCACGTGGTGTGGGCATGCCATTGCACCTTATATTTGCCCCCACTTTACACCCCACTTTGAGCACTGTAGGGCTTCCCTGGGCAGCCCAGGCCCGGATACCCAGACAGCCCGTCAAAGACAAGGAATCCCAGACTAGGGCTGGCTTTTACGGGGCAGGGCCCAAAACATCAGCCTCTGCTTGAGAAATAAAAATTTATTCGCCCGCTCAGAACATAACCCTTGGGGATTCTCTAGCATATTCATGGAAATAAACAAAAATGAGCCGTCATTCCAAAATAACATGAAGAGTCTCTTTGTGCCGATCTGGGTAGTAGGTGGCTTCAACACTGATATTTGTCATGGAGCAACTGAATTTTTCTTGAATATCAAGGAATACTGCTAGTTGGAATACTATTCACTTAAAAATTCGATTGATTGATTGTAGGGTTTAACCATCGCCTCCTGTATTTTACAATGCCAAACACATCGCCCGCTTTCCAACGGGAGTGAATGGTACGCCTGCAGTGTCCATATGTCACAAGGTGGGACCCCGAGCTGAACCGGGATCACCCAACTGTAACTAAATTCGAGAGCGGCTTGTGCCTGGTTGCAAGGCAACCGATGTTTGAGGTTGTTGGAGTAACAACGCTCTCGCTAGCGTTAGAAAACTCAGACCCACGGCGGAGCACGTTGCCACTCTCCACTGCGCGTCGCCCAAGATGAACCGGTCACGACTAAAGTGCTGGGAAGGCTAGCGATTGGAGGAGAGTGGCCGGAGTAGGAGGAGAGGGCTTGGTTGGCCGGTACGGGCTGATGCATTTGGCATTGTAAAAATACAGGAGGCGATGGTTTAACACTCCGACGCAACGCAGGCGATGAGGCTCTGGATTAATTTTAGTGGAGTGCTCTGGATCAATTTTAGTGGACGAGTAGTGGAGGGCTCCTGATTAATTTTGACCAGCATAGGGATCTTTAATGAGTGCTGAAATCTCATACACACAGGCATTTTAGTTTTTTGGCTCCATCAGAAAAGCGGCCGCCGCGGCCGGGAATCGAACTCGCATCATCGTGCTCAGCAGCACAACGCCTTAGCCAATGAGCCACCACGGTGGTTCACTTAAAAAAAAAAAAATCCAGTGCATAGCAACAAGCCACAAGAGATCATTTATTACCCAAAAGCACTGGCCTAAAGGCACAGTCGTACGCTTTCAGACTCTTGGTGCACAGGCACATTCTTGAGCTGTCTAGGAAAGGAACATGTAGTGCTTGCAAGTGAAGCAGCCATCCGTGCAGTGCTTTCGCATTGCACGCAGTGTCAGTGCAATAGTGCAGGCAGGGCAGACCTTTCAGGCAAGAGCCCTAAGTGCCCCACTGTGCGAAAAACTGCTCTTGTGCAGTGCAGAAAGTGGCCGCTGCTGTAAAGAGTAAATAACACATTTGTGTTCACGTAGGATTTGAATTCAGGGCTCCAAAAAGAAGCATAGTACATTACCACTGGACCATATTGCCACTGCAATATTTCTGCATGTTGCCAGCTATGGAAGAAAAGTTAGACCAGCGCGTGTCACGTACACATGGTGGCACATGAGTGGAACAGGTGCCCCCCAGCTGCTCAGAACTCTGGTTGCGGGGAAGCTGCAGGCATACATCACCAGTGCGCCTGCTAAAGTATCTGGCAGCATAAGATGAAGAAACAGAAGCAAAGAAAGAGACACAAACATGGTGTAGCAGTAAAGGCACGTCATAGTAATTCGCACCAAAAGATCAAGAAAGAGAAACAGATACGATGCAGCAGTAACGAAGTTGTTGATAAGCATTGCCAGGCTTTCCCCTTCAAAGCACGTTATCAGAATCAAAACCCTTGAGAAATTTTTTCAAAAAATTTCTTGCGTTTGCATGCCACGAGCCAATGTAGCGAGAGATGGAACCACCCAACGGCTTATTTGCTGCAGTGTAATGTTAAAACCTATAAGCATCCCCACTAATATGGTGTAATATTAAAAACCAATTCAACCGATGTCTTACATTTGGTGTAAATTGTTTATTGTGCAAACAATGAATGCACAAATTTCAATACTTCCATGAAGAGGCCACCAATAACTTCAGTACAGACACATTGTGCCGTTAAATAGATCCTTCATTTGCCTGGCTAAGGCCATGTTTCTTTACACCTATTATGCTTTCGCATCAGGTGTGGAACAACCATAGCAGCCATACCATACAGCAACCACGTGTTGGCACAACATCAACCAATAATCCTTCTTTTTTTTTTTTGAATTCTGCTTACCATACAATTAGAGAAGCACAGACATTACTAATAGCCCAAGTAGCTGGCCAATTGCAAAATCTCCCCAAAATATGACTGCAGCAGACTGTACTGGTGCGCAAGGGCGCAACAATACTTCTGCAGCACATTGTTTTAGCACAACACAAGGAAAAATTGCGAACATCATGAAACACATGTGACACAGCCTTTACCAAGGTGACTAGTGTCAAAAGTTACGACGTAAACATGGCTTAAAAGGCAGTTCAATGTTTCAAAGGCAAATTGTGCGTCTGCTTTTCACGGCCAATCCCGACAAAGTGCAATCTTGAAATTGCATAACCCAGTTTGGCTACACTCAAACACTCAATAAAAAGTGCAGCATTGTTTAATAGCTAACTCTGCACATTCTCATGAACATAGTTCATGAAACAGTTACTGGCATGCATGAACGAAATGAATGCACCATGCAAATACGTATGTGTATATGTATGTGTGTGTGTATGTATATATATATATATATATATATATATATATATATATATATATATATATATATATATACACATACATAGTCTGGAAGTATAAAAACTCATACAGAGTGCGAGAAAATAACGTAAGTAGAGACAGCGACACACGAGGACTTAATTTCAGAAAGGAAGCCCTCTTCATGAAACGTCAGTAAACTTTTATTTTTTGTTTTTCTCATGTCACTGTCTCTATTTACGATATATATATATATATATAAATGTATATACATATATATATGATTTGGAAATGAGGGGCTCGTTAGGAAATACAGAAAGAAATGCCTCATTCTCATTCTCCTTTTCGTCGCCCCGGTGTTTGCCTGTGATATAGTCTCAGCCATCTACCGAGCACAACATTCAACCAGTTCCGTTGCGTTGCAAATATATATATATATATATATATATATGACATACTGCGGACACTAGGTCCAATCAGGGTGGGCGATACAAGTGTCACAATTCAACAGTAATACACTGCTTAATGACAGCACATTTGTGGTGGCTAGGTCATTCCACTCACTGACGATGCGTTGAAAAAAAGAAAACTTGAAAAGGTTAGTTTGTGCAAAGCAAGGAGTAAGTGCGCGAGGTTGGCGGTGCTGGGTAACTCTTGTTAAGGTCGATACAAACAGTAAAGGGTTGAGTGCTAATTTTTTACCTACGAGCAGGGAAAGAAAATCTAGTCTGAATTGCTTTCTTCAAATTTTGAGTAAAGGTAGCTTGTTAATTTTTATTAGTTCAGTGGGCGAGTCAGTTCAGAAAAATTTATGTATAAACTGCACAGCTTTTCTTTGAATTCGTTCAAGCTTATCTATGTTAAATCCTGTATATGGATCCAAAATGGTGCATGCATACTTGAGCTTGGGTCTTATTAATGCTACATAACCTACAAGTTTAACGGTAGCCGGGGCACTTTTAAGCTTGTGTTTTAGAAATCAAAGCTTTTGGAAGGCAGAGCAAATGTTGTTCATGTGAAGGTTCCATGACAACTTATTTGTTAGTGTCACGCCTAAATACTTATACAGCCGAGCCCGCTTATAACGAACAACGAGAAACCGAAATCACTTCGTTATATCCGCTTTTCGCTATATCTGGACAGAAAATCTATGTATACTAATGGTAACGGGAAACGAAGATTTGTTCGTTATAGCCGCTATTTCGTTAAAACCGGGTTCGCTATAAGTGGGCTATACTGTAGTTATTCATCTCTTCCAGCAGCAACAGACCTAGTTTACACACGTTTGAGTGCTGCTTTTTTACAAGTTACAGGAAGATTCACACACTTCTTAGCGTTAAGAATCACGCCCCATTCATCACACCATTTCAGAATACTTCCTAAGCTATTGTTCAGGTTGTCTTGATCAGTTGCGGAATTAACATTTTTATACAAGATACAATAGTCCGCGAACAGCCGAATCTGATTGCCAGGGTTAACTACATCCACAATATCATTAATATGCAATAGAAATAGCATGGGACCTCCTAGACTTCCCTGTGGCACTCCAGATGTGACTGGAAGACAGCCCCGAGTGCTGCCCGTCCGCATCAACAAATTGTTTGCGGTATACATATGCTGTATATATATATGCTTCCATCTTATCTGATGGAATGACAATATGGAGGTTGATTTTTTCTTATGCACAAATGACCCCATCAAAATAACTCTTCGGTCCAGTCACTGATAACTTTGTTAGGCCTGACAGTGACCAATACAACTGATAATGTTATAAACACATCTGTTCATGGTATGTGCCATAAAAAAATACAAAAATGGTGCACAAAAAGAGTGCACGGGCCAGGTTCCTTTATTACACACTCCAGTTTCTATCCACAGGCATCATGAAATTTCAGATAAATCATCACTACACTGAACACCCCAGAATGAACTTTCACGCCTCAAAATCAGCCCGTGATTGCTGCACATGAAGTTACGTCGAATTCATATCACATGACATAATCTTCGTTATGTAAAATGACATTCCAAGCTATTCCATTACTATGTACAAGAGGTTTGCCAGTTGCAAAATGTATGATCTAACGGTGCACTTTGGGGATGCAAGCATATAAGAACCGAAGTTGGGGCCAGGTTCTAGGGGGATTCTTTTGTTATCTTATATAGGGAATAACAGTTAATGTTGAGACAATCATTACTGAACTTTTCAATGCTAAATGACAACTAAAAATCTCAATGACGATTGGCTCGAAGATCAAATTAACATGTCAGAAATATGGCTTAGCACAATTCATGACTGATGACAGCCTTCCCAAGGATCTGCTTGGAGCTCAAGGACAGCTTGGCGGCCTTTCTGAGCTAGCAATCTCAGCCACAATTTGACGATAAGTTCAGCCCACTGAGAAGAGTTCATTGTAATGTGCCCAAAGTGAACAAAAATCTGGTGATAGCATTCACCCTACAAATATTAACCACGTACTCTGCCCAATGCGAAGAAGAATTGGTGGCGACATTTGCTAGACAACGGAAACAACGAAGCAACAGACAAGTCTATGGATTCGGCGTGTTTTGGAGGGCGCTGCTGAGGAAGGCCAAATGTCCCTTGGGGCACTTGTTGGCGTAGTGTCCTTTTTCACCGCACTTGTAGCAGGTGACCTGATCCAGTGGCCTGAAGCCTCGCTGGCCTCCTCCCGTACCCGGGCCTCCGCCATCGTCGTGGTGGTCCCGTCGGTGCATTCCGCCGTAGTGGCCGTGGAACTGCATGCGCGAGTGGTGATGCTCTTCCCTCATCTCCGGGGGCATCTTGTGGCAGGATATAGCCTTGTGTCCGGCTTCGCCGCAGTAGTGGCATACGATGTTAGCCTTCTTTGCTTGCTGTGCGGGGTCTTGAATAGGCAGGTCGAACTTCGGGTGCATAAATTTGCACTCCGGGCCATCGGGACAAAACCCGCAAAGGTAACTCAGGCACATGACGCGGCGGGTATGCCGGTGACGACAGTTCGGGCCATGTCGACAGAACCCTCTGTCGTACCAGGGGCAATCCTTGATTTTCGCTTCTGGATCTATGTGCAAAAACGGGCACTCCTTGTTACTGCACGCGTTGAAGCGAGAGTAAAAGTAGCACTCCGGCATCTTCGTCATGTCGAACTCGTGGAGGAATTCGCACTGGTCGCCCTTCTTGCACAGGCCGCGAAGCCAGTGCTTGCACACAACCGTCCGGTCCCCCTTAACATGCCTGAAGGGGCACGCGGACGCCTTGCTGCAGTTGCCCTGCACATAAAAACAGCACACGGCAGCGCCGGACTTGTCCATACCCGGGAACGGCAGCGGCAACGCGCCCAGTTGCTGTTCGAGGGCCATCTCCAGTTCGAAGACAACGTTCCCCACTTTGGCCACTATCTCCTCCATCGTATCAACAATCGAGCACAGGGAAACGTACAATTACAATAAATAAACACAATAATCTTACAGTAAGACACTAACAAAAGCCCGCGTTTACGAAGCAGGTTAAACGCCGCTTGCCATCCTAGAGCTGATAGAATGCGGAGAATAGTACACACGTCACCAAGTGGCGACTGCTTCAAGCTCCAAGAAGACGAAATGCGTTACTTTTGGTTCTAGGAGAAGTTACACATCATTTGAACAATTAAAAGCGTTTCATGTTTTATTTGGGCATTTTAAAAAGATAACTTTTTCTGCTCAGATGAGAAAAACAGGATATCCAGTAGCTACGTGGAAACCACGGTAACACTGGTAACACGCGCAGAACAGCGCTATCAGCGCTGCCGTATGCTGCCTTTCGCTGTATTTTACCGGTTACTTAATTTATTCGCCTTGCGCACCATCTGCTTCATCAGTTTTCGCGTACAATGTGCTAATACGTGTTCAGATTTCACGCATTGTTACACGGCAGTAGTGCCGTAAATTTCCGAAAATTGTGTGCAGCCTCACTTGGTTGCTGCACAGACCCAACAGACCCAAGTCGTCGTTTGGACTTGAAAATCTGAAGCAAGGCATCAATGGCGGTAATGTTGACTGTTTTGCCGGATTTCAAAGTCATCATTCATTATTCTTAATTTGCATTCTTAATTTGACCCTTGGTGTAGTCTGTTATGTGGTCGAATATGAATTCTTAAAAACAATCTTGACTAAGCTGCTGTACCGCACGTGGTAAATATCGTTTAACGAATCCGCCGGTAACGCAGCAGGTGGGTAAAACGAAATTTTGAGAGTAGTGATTACGTGCTTTAGTTTTTGTGTTTTAAAAATTTTTCCTAAACAACCGTTTCGTGTGTGCCAATTGCACTTTTTGTGAAGTAATATACGAAGTCCGCTTTTCAGTGTTGCAATTAAGCAGACGATGCGAATAGCAGCAGCTTTTAGGCAAGGAACTTGATACGTGCATGAAGTAGATGGATCCCTTTAATTATAGCTCTAAAATATTAGAGGTAAGAGCAGTCTCGCCTCTTTTGCAGAAATCAGAATCATTCACTGAATGTTTACAAATGTTTGCCTCTCCTTTTGCCATCAAATGAATCGCTGCCCTGTGACAGCTGGGAAGTGCATGGCCATGAGTGGGACGACGTGCCGGCCACAGTTATATTGCTTTATGCAATTCTTTCCTGGTCTTCTTGCGATCTGAAAGGAAAAGCATAGTGACGCAAAAGTTGCTGCAGTCGGAGCAATTTGCGATTGAAAACAAATGGGAGAAAGCCATTGCGGTGACGTGCTTCCTTTATTTCAAACATATGTAACACATACAATAGCTGTAAATATACCTTTGCCTGTAAGCACTTAGTGCATTTCACTGGGCAGTCTGGAGCGGCAACCGAGTCTGCCCAAGATATGCGGAGTTGCGGGCTCATAAGGGGCAAACGTGTTTAATGCCGATTGAGCAAAATGAGGGGGATTGTGAACCCGCTGTATATTGAGGGTAGTGTTGCTTTGTACCTCGTTCCCTAGAAACAGATGCATAATGAAGGTAACAATCCTGCTTGCCTCTTCATGAGGGACTGCACCTTGCCACCCTTCTCTTCGTGTTAGTGGGGGGCAAAATGAGTAAATGGGATGAGCAGTGCGATACTGACTGTGCTACTCAACTTGGATGGAACTGCACAAGCCAGCACACTCCGCAGATTGTTTGACAAGTGCTCCCATAGTGCTTTCACTATTAGAGTATCACAAAAATCTTCGTGGTATATTTTGTCTCTGGCGTTGTAGCCAGTCGAGGGCTTGGATGATTTAACTCATAGTAATTACTGGTGAAGGGGTCGACACGTTGCATTGTGTAAAGCCTCATACACATACACTGGTGTGTTTGTTTGCCCTCTGTTCCTTTCAGGCTTACAAGCTTTTCATTACTATCCTTTTTGGCCTATATATTTATCTGATGCTGCGGAGACTCTTAGCAATAATAACGCACTAGCTAAGACAACCAAATTTGATTGATTGATTGTGGGGGTTTAACGCGCCGACGCAACGCAGGCAATGAGGCGCGCCGTAGTGGAGGGCTCCGGATTAATTTCGACCACCTGGGGATCTTTATCGTGCGCCGAAATCTCGTACACACGGGCGTTTTTGCTTTTCGCCTCCATCAGAAAAGCTGCCGCCGCGGCCGGGAATCGAACCCGCGACCTCGTGCTCAGTAGCGCAACGCCTTAGCCACTGAGCCACCGCGGCGGGTGCACAACCAAATTTAGCAGCCAGGAATGTCACTACTGCCATTGCATTTCGTGCGCTGCATGGTGGTATTAAAGGGCCTTTTCTCTTCCTCTGTGCCAACACCTTATCTTTAGTTCATGCGCTCATGCTTTTGAGCTTCAGCTGCAGCTGGCACTGACTGCAGGCACTGCCATTGGAACAAAAGGAAGGGTTTATTTCCACCATACGTGTTCCATAGTGTTTACTTCATATTCTCGGATGTCCTTCCCCACTAAACGTTCAGATACTTTCTGTGCCATTGTGGCAAACTGCACTTTCACCAAACACCGGTCTGTCACTTCAAGTTGTCAATTAATTCACTCTTGTGCTACTAATGGCTAGGCCCTGGATAATTAGATTAGTAGAACGGCTGCCCTAGATCGCTGGTTGCCTGGGGTTCAAAGCCTGGAACCACGATGGATTTTCTTTTCTTTTTCCCCTTCGCTTAATTTTCTGAGAAAGCTGTATGTATAGCTTTCCTTTGTAGCCTTATGGCTGCACTTTAGCTGGATGCCAACTTTTTTCACAGTTAGTGTTGGTCTGTATGTCATGCAACTGAGAAAAAATTCGCATTGATCGTGCATTTGCATAGTTGGGGCGTTACCAGGTGGCCTGCGTTGTGGCTCAAGCAGTGTATTGCTTTGAGAAGTTCGTGAGCTCAGTTCCAGACTGTGTCTGCGTTTTTGTTAAAGCAAACCATTTGAATGACTGAGCCCCAGGAAGTCTTGCATGGTGCACAACCCTTCTTGTAGTAGTTGGTTATTTAGAACCACATTTTCTAAAATGCCAATCAAATGCCTTTAACTGCAAGTTGAAATATATGTGGTTGTGTATTGCCACAAATTCTCGCCTCCGAATTTGATGCAGTCAGATTTTTACTATCTATTTAGACACACGGTCCAACTTGCTCGAGCTAAACGTACAGTTTAGTTAGTTTCAGTGACGTTGTTTTGTCAAAATGATCCAGAAATTTTCATAAAACCTTGAGTTAAATGAATAGTATCAAGTGTACCAAGCAAAGCTATTGTTTTTAATCTCAACAGGAAAGCAGTGAGCACTAACTTAAGGGGAGACGTGGGTCTTGAAATGAACTTTTTTATTAATTGGTCTGTGATAATGAAAATCACTGTGCATATGTGTTTTGTCTTCCTCATTTCAGATATGTAATTAGTTTTCAAGTGGTATAATTATTTTTTGAGTTATAAAGAAAACACTAGAGCCTAATTAAGTAATTTCTTACGGGCCTTTAAGGAACTTTTTACTAAATTTTTCTTAAAATAAATGGTATGGATGTGTAGCTTAAGACCTGCCATGCATGCTGAAGCTATTTATATTCCTGTAAAGATAGTTGATTGGATAGAATTAATAAAATTGTGCCAAGTACAGTTTTCTGAAAACTTAATGACCTCTAATTATAACTCATAACATTTATTTGAGGCAAAATGAGCCAATTAAAATAGCTTCAGCATGCAGTTCATTTTATCCCGAATTCAACGGTATAACACTTGTAGAAATCCTTTGAAAAAAACTATCTCAAAACCCCTGTAAGGCTAGGCACATATGCAAAAAAAGGGAAGCTGAGAAAATCGCAGTTGAAGTTTTACTACAAGTGACAGTTTTATCTATTGAGCATATGAAAAAAAGAAAGGTTCTAGAATGTAGCTCGCTTTTCGCTCAACAAGAGCATACCAAGTTTGCTGAAATCCGTTGGTGGGAAAATTATGAAATCCTCTGTCTACAGATGGCACCTGGCAGAAAAACTGAACAAAAGCAAAGCCAGAACGTTGCTTCAATTTTTATGCTGTTGGCAGCGCGCCGTCACTCTTTGGCGTCTAGGGCTGAGGTGCCGATCGTGCACCACAGTTGTAAACGTTTATTTTGTTATGTTACTGCTTCATTTGTAGCAATCAAATCGGATTTGCATCGCGTGAAATGAGTTGCAGCGAAGGGGCTGCTAACGGAATGCCCGCCACTGTTCTGTAACGTGCATGTGCTTGGCTAGGTGGGATAACCACGTTTTCGGTTTAATCTACTCGTATATCACGTCACCAACGCAGATTGTGCATAGTGCGAACATTTATAATTCCCAAATCGCTCATCTATATGGTAACCTGCCGACAAGGAAGCGCGCGCCGGAGTGCGGGCCGACCCGCCGCGGCATCGTTGATAACAGAATGAACACACTTCCCTTGCGACGTCGGCGTGCGGCATCCTCCACTTTATCATTTCTTTTCTTTCTATTTGCTGCTGATCGAAAGATAGACGCAACTTAGTGCCCCCGCAGGCGTAATCATATCGCTACGCTATCGTCTCGGCAGCCCGCGGGGGCGCTAAGCCTACCTCCGTCTCGGCGCCGTTCTCGCGAAAAGTCGTCGTCAGACACGCAGAAAATCGTACTCCAGGCGCTTTTAATACTGCTACTTCTTCCTTTCAGTTATCGATAGACATATTTACTTTATTTTTACGCCATGCGGGGCTTTTGCCGGTCCTCGCATAGATGAATACATGAGCCGTTGCACTGTGATGAGAGTGCCGAGCAGACGACCCACGGCGCCCAGCCAATGAGGTTGCGCCCTGCGGTCACGTGCAGTCAGTAGCCAATTGGGCGGCGCGTTCCGTCTCTTTTCTACCCCGGTTTTACTCGCAACCAATGGACGAAACGGAGTGGTTCTGGCGGGGAATTGAAAACGAAAAGACGCGCTTTCGAATGAGACCAAGATGGACGCCGTGGGGCATGTAGAACCCGAGGGGCGAGTCGTCGAAAAAATGCTATTTTCGCGTCGAATCTTGGCCGATTTTAGCGGGCGTCGGTGCTATAAATTGATATTATGGCTCAAATACGTACTCCTGGGTCTGGATATTTTGCTAACCGGTAGAAAAATAGCTCTACTTTCCGAAAATGGCGATTTCTAAAAATCGATTTTTTGGCCAAATTTCGGGATTCCAAGACCCGCGTCTCCCCTTAAAGGGGCCGTGCAGACAAAATACAAGTTTGCTTTATTCAGAAAACTTGGTGCTTCATAGTGCCCCCAGCAAACGTTGCTTAATTCACAGAGGAATGAATCAATTTAAGTTAAAATTTTGATTCTCCTGCCAAATCGTGTGTTTTGTGACGTCCGCAATGATGTAACAAGGACAGGTGTTCAGGCTAGTGCACTGCACGGGCCCGGGCCGGCCCGAAAGCCCGAGCCCGGCCCGGCCCGCGGGCCGGGCTCGGGCCGGGTAGCACACATTTTCTCGGGCCCGGGCCGGGCTCGGCTTGAACGAAAAATGTTTCGGGCCTTGCCGGCCCGAGCCGGCCCGAGCAGTGCCTGAGGCACGGCAGTGTTGTGACGCTAATTCTAAATTGTTGATAGCAAGAAGTTTTCCCATTGATATTTGAGGTTAAGTGAAAAGAAAAAAAAAGCGAAGTGCAATGTCGCTATGGCGCCGTTAAAAAAACATGATAAATAGACGATTCTGCTCAGAAAGCCTTCACATCAATTATAAAACAGACAGTCTGGGCAGCATATATAGTGGGAGAGAGCAGGCCAGACGAGGGCACTCCTGACACACAATACAACATGTTTTTTGAAATAAAACAAACAGAACAATGGCGATATGGACTTCGCACTGTCTACTGTTGCCACCTCCGTGGTACCAAGCGGCTCCTCGGTCACGACGTGTGGCCCTGCATTCCAAGCGCCTGGGCCTCCACAAGAAGCGGGAGACTGAAGAATGGGAGTACAGCTCTTTATTTTGAGTGCACACGTCGGATACACTGCTGTGTACAGGATGGGGGTTGGTGGAATAGGCACGAGAGAGGAGACGCGGGGAGAAGCAGTTATTCACAAAACAACACAAACACATCCCCTGAGGCTGGGAGCCGTAAAGATTCCGTCGCCGGGGTCCGCCTCACAGAAGTTCCACGAAGGGTCGTGCGGCCCGCGTCGTCGCTTTGTCTCGAACGGTAGCTGGAACCCCCCCCCCGGTGGCGGCGAGCTGGCTCGAAGTCGTCGTCGAACAAAATAAATGGATCAGTCACAGCGCACATGCGCGGCCGCAGCGTCGTCGGGATGGTAAGGGTCCGTGGAGGGCGAAACCAAACCCTACTGAAGCGGTTCCTCCACTTCGGAAAGCAAGTTGTCACCCAAGAATGTCGAGGCAAGGCAGACAAGATTTGTTGCCATCAGCTGCTGCCTTCAAGGTCCGCACATCCCCATTCTTTTGCTGAAAGTAGGAACGCCGGACGCTCACATGTTTTCGTATGGGCGGTAGTCACAACCGTGCATATATTTTCGGGGACCAATTTTCGAAGCAGAGCCAATGTTTCGGATTAAAAGTTTTAAAACCATGATTCAAGGCAGAAAAGAAAACAAACGCAGACAAAATAATGCTGCCTTCATCACTGAAGGAAAAAACAGAAATGAAGTCATGAAAGCGGACACGTCATCTGCTCAAATTTCAGGCGCGTTCGTGTATGAACCCGAATTGAACCCGTGGCGCAATCTCCGAGTTCCTTTAGCAACAGATAGTAAAAGCAAAATGCTGTCAAATATTCCAGCAGTAAATGTACGTAAACGTAGTCTGTTGAGTCAACACTAACAAAATCCTAATTATATTATTGTGATCACAGTATTTCCCATTCATTGCTTTATGTAGTCGCTTTATGCTTACGGTTTTAGGTTAAAAACAGCAAACGTTTTCGGGCTCATGTTTATAGCCTTTTGGACTCGGGCTGATACTTAGAAAGTCTGGCGGGCACGGCCTTATTTCATTTAAATTCTACCGGACTCGGGTCGGGCTCGGGCTGCTATTTTAAATTTTTGTCGTGCTCGGGCCGGGCACGGGCTCACATTATAAAAATTTGTCGGGCTCGGGCCGGGCTCCGGCTCCCGTTTTAAAAACTTGTCGGGCCCGGGCCGGGCCCGGGCCGTGTCTCTACCGGGCCGGGTCGGGCCGGGCCTAGAAATTCCGGCCCGTGCAGTGCTCTAGTTCAGGCGAACGTTAGTGCGCCATTTAGTCTGCAGTGGACTCTGGAACATCTTGTTTACTGTCAGTCTTCCTAGATGGTGCCACCATACTGTGCAGGACCGCTGTCTGCCCTCACTTTGTTTCTAAGCGTATTTGCACCTGGCTGGTTTTTGTTGCGGTTGGAAGTCACCATTTCGTGAAACATTGGGTGTGCTCGACAAACAAGGTCACGCAAGACAGTGTTGCTTACGCCAATCGGCCAATCGACAACCCCATAGGCTTACGCCAGTGGTGTTGTTGTGTGAGAACCCCAACGCACCAGACTACTGTGCAGCTATAACAAGCATAGTGTGTGCAATACCAACAGCAGTAGGCTCTGGTGCTTTTATGTTTACGTGTACGTTCGTAACTTTCATTGTTTACCCCACCATTCTTACCGCTATAAAATGGATATGCACTACATTTAAGAAAAAAATAGCTCGGTCTGCAAGCTTATAAGCCCTGCCTTACTTGCGTTTGCTTTTGCCGGCCTCAGCCAGGCGCACAGCTGTGCATACAGTCGAACCTCATTATAACGAAATGGTATCAGGGCAGTAAATTAGTTCGTTATATCTGATATTCATTGTAACAGTAGGTGTAAAAATTGGCCTTATCAAATCGGCAATCTGGCTAGTGCGAAAATCTTAGATACGGAAACACTATATGCTCTGCTTTGAACCCACCATTAACAAGGTAATCCTTACTCCTATTTCCTTATCTCCTTGTGGCATTTCAGACTAAATGAGCCAGAACATAAGAACGTGCAATTACAACAGTTGAATGTCTATTTGTCAAAACAGGCCTGCGTTCATTTTTTTTTTTTTTTTTAATGTTATCTACGTCAGGTGGCTTTTCACAACACTGAGCAGGATCAAGTTCCGCACAGTGCCCACGCATGAAAGGGCCTTTTCTACTTCCGTAGTTTACGACGTCAGGAGTTTTTACAAGTAGCTTATCAGCCTTTTCAAATATTTCTTTGTTATTGCCAATATTGCGCACTGCTCTCGTGGTTTCAGTTTCGTTATAAAAAGAATAACTGTTACTGAAATAAAGCGTGGCCAACCAGAGTTCATATTTAGTTAACTATAGACGATAATTCGCCATATCAGTGTTCGTTATCACAAGGTTCAACTGTGTTACATCATAGGTTCTAGTGCGGGAAATGAGCTAGTGAGTCGCATGGCCATTCCCTTTTTTTTTTCCCTAATTATATAGCTTATTTGAGCCGAGTTTACGTTAAAAGTGGTGTCAGTATGATTCTAACGAAGCAATCTTTCGAATGAACCAAACTTCTTGTGTTCTGTCTGCATGGCCCCTTTAAATATTAGCCTAGCGGTAGTATTAAATCAAACAGTCATGTTAAAGATATAGCTGTAGTATTGTTACAGAACTAAAACCTATTTTTTTACTTTTATTACATTCTTTAGGAGCCATGGTAGTATTTCAGTTTCAGAAATTTCAGTGCTTGTCCTTGCTTACCTCGCTCTTTAGTTTGGTCTTTATGGAATGATCGCGGGCTGTACTGCATTTTTTTTTTTTTTTTTTTTCCTTTTTCAAATTTGTTCTTGCCTATAAAACTGTGACCTTTGTGAGGCCACTTTTGGTAATACTGTTAAGTAGAAAATCGATTTTTCTAGAGTTCTCGTTTCCGAACTTGTTCTGTGTAAATGTGAAAGATGGGGAAGAACATTTGATTGGGGGAAAACATTGCCCAAAGGCCTGGTTCTGTCTCATTGGTCCCATTGTCTTGTCTACAGAGTGCAAGTTAACTGAAGGATAAGAACTACAAATTCTAGCCACAATGCTAGCTTTTTATTTGATATGTTTTAGTGATTTCTGTTTGCAAATGCTGGCTTCACGGCTTTTAAGACAGCGTTAGCAACAAACTATAACTGCTCCATTCTTCTTTATACATAGCTTGCACTGACGCCAATGTAGCTGCCATGTTGAGGAACCGCATGGACAGTGAAAGGTGGTGAACTTATCTGGTGCTTTTATCTCGAGCAGTGCTAGTAAAGCTGAGAACAGTGCACCAGAAAGTATTGGTGGTGACGTCATGTGCAAGCCATGTATTGTTAACATGGGCTTGGAACTAGAGGAAGAACATTTTCTTAAGTCCTTGTGCTGCTGCATTTACTCTTAAATATATATTTCCACAAATCTGAGCGGACACTTCCCCCTCATTATGTTACTAAGGAAAGTCAAAATGAAAGAAGCCTAAAATTTGCCCCATGTCTGTCTTTTAGCATTGCAAGTGGTAGAAAAAAAGCAGATGGTTTGGTGCAAGTATCTGCAGTAATGGCCACCCTACCAAATGTTCTAACATCAAAGAACAATTTGTCTTGCTTTCATATCCTTTCATAGCAAATCTGCTTGGATTGAAAGCAGTCAGCCACTATGTTGATCTCAGCATAAAGGATTTGAACTTCATTATGCATGGATAAACACGGCTAGCTCATACACATTCTTGTAAGCATGCCTAAACTTTGTGTTTTATTCATTGTGTTGTTCTCACTTTCAGCCCCAAAAGGGAAAAGTAGGAACCAAGGGACAGAAGCAGATAGTTGAAGAGAACAAGCAAACGATCAAGTTCTACAGTATTATGGCGGTTGCAGCTTTAGTAAGTACACTATCTTTTTGGGTGCCTCTCTATTGCTCTGTTGATCCAGGAAGGAATACTTTGCATGGGGTCAAATATTCTTGGCCTGCATGTGGGTCCATTTCCTTCCAGTTGTATTCTTCTTTTATGGTTGCAAAAATGCCAAGCATGTGTAGTGCAACATTAAAAAGATCTGTCTGCCCCTCTCCATTGAAGTCCTTTATTGTCACCTGTACCGATCCTGCTCATCAACGACATTGTGTTTGTCTTTGTTGCGGAAACCACCGAGACATGACCACGAACAGAGTCACTGTTTTGATGGGCGAGCTGGAACAGTATGCAATGATGATGATTCAGGAGTGTGGCGCTTCCTTCCTACCTCGCAATTCACTTCAGTCTTGCAATGTGAGGACATAAACCATGTGGCACTCTGTAGAGCTGCCTGCAGTGCAGGGGTGAAGAAGCCCATTAAACGTGAGGTGGGGGACGACGCAGAAGTTGCTGAGGCACGATCAGTGTGTGCAAAGACAGCTGGGTGTAGCATTGGGTAGGTTGTCAGGGGCGGGTGGACAACTGCTGTGTTGTTGAGTAACTGCAACGGGTTGCTGTAATTCTGCAATTTGTGAACGCTATGTTTGTGCTGTGTGGGAATCTGCCCTGTTACCTGTTGCGCAGTCTTGAATGCGTGCATGTGCAGATGGCTAACTTGAAATACTCTTTCACAGGCTGTCCATCTTGTTGTACACCTGGTGTTGTGGCGGGATTTGATTACGCTATCTTACACGGTGAGTGGATTCTTTTTAAATTTCAGACGGGTGCACCATCAAAGCTATGAATAACCAGTGATATCATGAGAAGAACATTTATGAAATTTGTAAAGAATATTTTGGAGACATTGGGAAGTACTTAATTGTTGGCATAGCAAATAGACAGCGTTTTAGTGTTAGCATCATCTTGGTGTTCTCAATGAGGGTTAGGTCAGTGGAGGTGTTGTCACATGCTGGGATCTGTTTTGTAATGACAAGCGAAGCTTTTTGAAGATGAATGTAGTGAACCGTTGATTTACGATATTCCTGGTGTCTATATGGAAGTCTCTGACAGCATGGAGGGGCTTGTCTAGGTTGCAAGTGCAGTGTATCTACTGGGCATAAATGTCTTATTTTGGTGATGTGTGCATGGTTTCCAGAATTGTCTCAACCAGGAGAAGTATGGTGCAAATATAACCTCAGTTGAATGGTACTGTCTGGGCATTTATTTTGTAATTGACTGCTTTGCCAAAAGTGCTGTCAAGGTCAACACCCAGAGTTTAGTGATGTAGTATAAAAATAGTTTGAGATATTCTTGTTGATCACAGTGCTTTGTTTAATAGAGTGTTGGCTAGATTATCTCTATCTGTGCACCTGCATTGTGATCACCCTCTTTGCTTGCATCATCCAAATGAGAATCTGCCCTGTTGCCTGTTGTTTGCAGATGCCTACAGTACGCTAAAGGCAAAGGAATCGGTGTAGAGACAAAAATACATGAAGGCAACTGACACAGACATGCACTGTTGTAGAAGTCAAAACTTCATTCTTTTTACACTGTGCATTGGCATACGAAATTAGTTATGGTGTAAGGGTAAGGGGTGGTTCTACCCCCTTGGGACATTCCAAACGAGTTACTGTTCAGATGGAGCTACAAAGGTGCCTGTGTGTAGAAACCTTGGCAAGAGCGAAAGTTGGCGAAAGAGCGAAAGTTGGCTTAAATTGATCCGTAGCCGTACAGCGTACCTCATAGCTGCAGGGTGTTACGAATCGGCCAGCGCCGCAGTACTTCCCCGCATCACTCCTCGGCTGTGCGGCGAAGCCACTACGTGCGCCTTTGAAAACAGGCGCCACCATGTCGGTGACAAGTTGCAACAAGCCGCGTCAGACGCTTCGCTTTCGGCGCATTTCAAAACTTCGGCGGCTACCGGTGAGGCTCGTCTCCACGCTCCTCCTCTCTCCCCTCTCCCGGACTCAACGTGCGCCGAGGCTATGAACGGCTTACGAACTCTGGAAAGAGCGTTGTGTGTGTCTGTGACGTTCGTGGCGTGTTGCCGCTTGTTGGCGTTTGACCGTTACCACTTTTGGGTATAAATAGACCCCCGCAAGCGTTGTAAACCATTCCTGTTAGAGCAGCGATTCGATGCTGTCGCTCTGCTCGAGTCCTGTATTGTAACCTCGCCCGTCGGGGCATTGTTCTTTGGCTTCGGCTCACCTCTCGCTATGAAGTAAACAGTTTACGTTGGCCTATCAGCTCTGGACCTCTTCCCGGCTGCAGTCGGCCCTACTCGGTCTCAACAACTGGTTGGCAGCGGTCGGATGGCAACTTCGTAACACCTGAAGCCAGCAGTGCGAGACCCAACACCAAGGACGTCAAGGCGGCTTCTGACTTCGCAGAATTCACGGCGGTCAAGGGTGAGTGCGGAACTTTTCTTCACTGAGTTTTACCAGGCTTCTGAGGATAGCTGGTAGGGCGTGTGTTTTTGTCGCGTGGGTTATTCGCGCAAAACATTTTTGGAGCAGTGGGAAAGCAGTACTCTAGACCGGCCATGAATTTGAAAGCGTTGAAAAAACCGCAGTTGTTGGAGCTTGCAAAAGAGTTGCGCTTGGATGTTACGGACGCGCTGAGAAAGCCAGAGCTGACACAGGCTATACTCGCTGTTGGCGCTGACGATGACGAGCTGTCGGAATGCATTGAGCTGATCAATGGCAGGGAGACCGCTAAGCGTCAGGCTGCAGAGGCAGAGGCTGAGCGCCAGCTGGAGGAGCTCGAGAGGCAGAAACGAGAGCAGGAGAGCGAGGAAAGAAAGCGAGTACAAGAGCTCGAGAGGCAGAAACGAGAGCGAGAACACGAGGAAAAGATGCGGTGGTACGACCTCGATATCGAGCGAATCCGAAGGGAAAGAAAGAAGCTCGAAAGAGAGAGACTCCAACGGGAGAACAAGCACCTAGAGCATGAAATTCACCCGCCGCGGTGGCTCAGTGGCTAAGGCGTTCTGCTGCTGAGCACGAGGTCGCGGGTTCGATTCCCGGCCGCAGCGGCCGCTTTTCTGATGGAGGCGAAAAGCAAAAACGCCCGTGTGTACGAGATTTCGGCGCACGATAAAGATCCCCAGGTGGTCAAAATTAATCCGTAGCCCTCCACTACGGCGCGCCTCATCGCCTGCGTTGCGTCGGCGCGTTAAACCCTACAATCAATCAAATAGAGCATGAAATTCAACTCGAGCAGGAAGAAGTGAAGCCCGAGTTAGAATTGTTGCTCGAAAAAGACCTCGTTGTCGAGGAAAGCACCGTGCCAGCGCCGCCAGTAGCAGACGCTCGGGAGCGCGAGTCGGAGGCGACGGTTGCGGCCCAGCAGCGCGGCAAGGTTGCTGAGAGAGATAACGACGGCGCATTAGCTCAGACTGTCGGCAGAGGCGGCAGAGGGCAGTGCGTGTCCACTGAGTGCGATAATGTGCCGGCGTTTGTTTGGAAGATCTCGGCGGAGTGTTCGGATGGTTCAAATTCGCGGGAGGCCTTAGGAGCGGCTACCGACTTGAACGTGAACACTTCACGAGATAGCGACGTTTCGCAGGAATGCGTAAACGATGAGGTTACCGAGAGGCCGCACGAGTCCGCTGAAACCGAGGTTGTTCCTTCGGACGGTAGTGCAGAAACGAGCAACGTGGTGGGAAAGCCTGCAGCCAAGGCAGCAAACGGTTTGCACGGTTCAGTTGGGAGTCGTGACGATCTCGCCACTGAGCAAGCCGATTCCGTCCTGCCACCAGCTCGGGTAGCTGACCTCGAGCAACGGCCAGCCGAGCTCGTAGAGATTCAGGTGTCTGGGGCGGCTGAGCCGTTTTTTGAGACAGGGCAACCTGGTTGTAGTGTAGTTCTGGCAGTGAGGAAGGAGAGCAGGAACACGCTTCGGTCTTCGCGTGCCGAGGCTGTCGCTGAAAGCGCGAGGGACGACGAGGTAGGGACTGTTGGGAACTACAAGGTGTCTAAAGAGCTCGTCATGCCCGTGTCACTCCCAGCTGATGCTCCCGATGATAGGCCAACATAGGCTGAGCTAGTTGAGGTTCCGGTGTCGCCTGTGGCTGAGCCGAAGTCGGGAACCGACCAGCCTAGAGGAGAGAACGCAAACGCGTTCCGGCGTTTGCTTACCGAACGCGTTCGTAAAAAGGCGAGCAACGAGGAGGTAGCAAAAACTTCCGCGGGTACTTGCGGCGCGTGTTTCAGTGCGGGCACGCCGAGGGGCAAAGCTGTGAGCTCGCATCGTGCCAAGGGAACGCCGCCTCCAAGAAGGAGTGCGCGCTTTTCGTTTGAACGCTGGAAAATCCCGCTCGCTCCTCCGCGCGCTTGGCCTTTGTCGAAAACAACGGCCGGTGTCCTTTCACGCGGTCGCAGCAGTCGTTTTCAGGAAGCAGGCGCACCTAAAGTGCGGTACAAAAGGGGAAAAGCTCGGGGCAATGACGAGAGCTCAAATCGCAGCTCTCTGCGCGAGAAGTGGCCTGTAGACGCCTGACTTTCTCAATTTTATTGTTTTTCCTGCAGCAGGTTTCGCCCTTTACG
Source organism: Haemaphysalis longicornis (assembly GCF_048455015.1). NCBI lineage: Eukaryota > Metazoa > Arthropoda > Arachnida > Ixodida > Ixodidae > Haemaphysalis > Haemaphysalis longicornis. The sequence goes on along the minus strand of NW_027526203.1, from coordinate 388,364,167 downwards.
ATTACGTTTTTTTTTTTGTGTGGGACATTTCCAATCACGCGAAATGTCACCTTTCAAGTTTGTGCACTTGTCTAAAGTACTGCTGGGCAAAAATATAACTAGAGTAGTTAGTTATTCGCGTACTTTTTCGCAACTAAAAGCCTGGTAAAGCTTCAGTGTGGATTTGTCTTCGCACTTGCCGGCGATGCGGTTGTGTCTTCCTGTGTTGTTCTGTTGCTTGCCTGACCAAGCCAGAGACGTTCTTGGGGAGCCACTACTCGTCCAGTGACCCGCCCGGTGAAGCTCCAGCATGGTGTCGTACAGCCCAGGCCTGGAGTCGAGCGTCTGCCGAGCACTTCACTTCGACAGCATCCCTCCGGACAACGGTTGAAGACCCTTATCCATCGGGATCTCGGACCCCCGGCGGAAGGGCTGTTACGAATCGGCCAGCGCCGCAGTACTTCCCCGCTTCACTCCTCGGCTGTGCGGCGAAGCCACTACGTGCGCCTTTGAAAACAGGCGCCACCATGTCGGTGACAAGTTGCGACAAGCCGCGTCAGACGCTTCGCTTTAGGCGCATTTCAGAACTTCGGCGGCTGCCGGCGAGGCTCGTCTCCACGCTCTTCAAGGACACAGAGGCCCCGCGAACTCAGCAGAGTCCTCCTCTCTCCCCTCTCCCGGACTCAACGTGCGCCGAGGCTATGAACGGCTTACGAACTCTGGAAAGAGCGTTGTGTGTGTCTGTGATGTTCGTGGCGTGTTGCCGCTTGTTGGCGTTTGACCGTTACCGCTTTTGGGTATAAATAGACCCCCGCAAGCGTTGTAAACCATTCCTGTCTGAGCAGCGAATCCATGCGGTCGCTCTGCTCGAGTCCTGTATTGTAACCTCGCCCGTCGGGGCATTGTATGTTTTTTTGGCTTCGGCTCACCTCTCGCTATGAAAAGTAAACAGTTACGTTAGCCTACTTCTTCTGGACTTCTTCGGCTGCAACAGCGGCTGGCCGCTCGTATCGTACGCGCTACCACTCGTATGTCGGAGGCCATGGAACTCGGATCGGGTGCCCCCGCCCGGTCGCAACAAGGGCAAATATGTCTATGGGGTGAAGCTACCATTGACACAGGCAGCCACGAGCGGTCAGATAAGGTCGCAAGAAAAGCAGGCACCAATTGTGGGGCCTTTAATGATATCAACTTTTGAAACCAAAAAAGAGAACTCCAGGGGCTCATTTTACTCGCTTTTTAGTGCGCGAACTTAAGCGCCCACTCCTGTGGTTTTGTGGCGCCATCGGGCTTCGTTGTAACCGAGGGAACGAAGGGGACATAGAATGAGATACGACGAGCAGGGAAGCGGGGGAGGAAAAATGGCGAAAGTGTGAGAACGGGGGGGGAGGGGTATGGCGAGACATTCTCTCCGGTGGGCAGCGACACACTACGAGATAACCGAAAGAGCGAAGAGGCCACTGAAGATAGAGTGAGTAGGAAAGCAGAGGATGAAAGCATGATGAAAAGCGCGAGACATGGTCCCCCACGGTGACGCACTACGACACAATGCCAGAGTAGTATACGCGCACCTTCATGCGTCCACTGATGCGGTAATCACTTCGTGAGATGCAGCAGGTATGCGCCATCACCCAGAATACTGCAGTTGACCCTGCGCACAAATTTTGCATTAGGGAGTATCTTAATCGTCAGCCGAAATTTTGAGCAGGTAGCAAGGGGCTCATTTTACCGGACATCTGTTTTGTTGGCACTTGTGAGCAGATGAAACAAAAGCATGGCTCTCACCTTATTGGTGCTCTAGTGTTGTGTATTAAGCACAAAATTTTTGTAACACAGCAACGATTTGAGGGAAAATGTAGGTACAGTGTTTCTTTGTGTACACCTGTGCTTCCTGCAATATTGTGGTATACCAGTTTTGCCAGTGCTATAAATTATTAGGTACTTGTTTTTGCGAAACATTTTTGCTCCTGAGGCCTCTTATTTGTGCTTTTCGCAGCTGTCCGAAATGCGCAGACATTTTGTGCTATGCTGACCTAGTCTAGATGTAATATTTGTACCTCTGTGCTCCTAGTGCTAAAATAAACATGCATGGATGCATTTAAACCTGTCGCATGCGTGGCTGTGGAGTTTCCTGCGTGGGGAAAATTCGCGAGAGAAAAGTGTGCATGGCAAACGTCATGGCAAACGATACTCCAGCACAGTTTTCTCTCTGGCCACCAGATGTCACCAGCATGATATGGCTGAGGGAGTTTCTGATGCTGTCTAGTTGCTGGAGACGGCCAATTTTCCTCTCCTAAGCGATCTTGCTCCTTGCTCGTAGCCCTTGAGTGTAACTTCGGTACATAACACCCCAATGTGAGGATCAGCCTAGTGGGTAAATGGTCTGCGGTGATGCCATATGCACTTGTGTTTTCAGCTTTTTCTGGCTTGCGAAAAACCTGTTGCTGTTGGGTATGGCAACATTGTAAACTAGGCACGTCATTCTACACTTACAAGCCTACTTTCCTCTTTCCTTTATTACCTGAAACCATACCAAACGCATGTCACTTTCATAAGGTACTCTGTTAGACGGACTCCTAAGTTTCATTGGCGGTTTTTAGGGTATGCAACTGAACTAAATTGATCAGATACAAGTAACTTGACAACATGTTGTCTTGGCAATTTGAAAAAAAAAAAAAAAAAAGAAATTGCTATTGATGTCAGCCAGTCAGTTATGTTTGCATCATCAAGGCTTATCTGAGAAACAAAAAGGATTACCTATACCAGTTGCTCTCATTTCAGTGACTTTGTACATTAAAAAGGCCTGCCTTTATTTTTGCTAAAAGTATTGTACTTGTCGGCTTATAACAACCGAGTATCTTCATTAAAAATGCAGAAAACGGGCATTACCTTGCTTTCCTGCTGAAGCCTACTGAAGAAAATGTTTTACTCCAAGAAGGAATCCTATTGTTTGCACAGAGATGCTCTCAATGTGCACGAAATGAGCCAAGTTTACAAGATGCAAGGGGGTACAGTGTGCTTGTGGTGTGCCTTGCGCAGTTGCTGTTCGTGTTCTCGATGCTGGTCTATGGCGGCTGCATCCAGACCATGCGGTACATGGCCCGGGCTGCCTATTCCGAGAGTGGCCAGCTCTTGGATGGCGGCATTGACCTCAACATGGCTCAGGCCGGCATGGGCGAGTACGTACACACACTGCCTATTCTTGTCAGGCACGCAGTATTCAGTGCAACGAAGCTCCAATCAGACAACTGTCATTAAGAGGGGCAAAAATCTCGCATCCAGTCAGTGAATCGTTTATTCCAAATAACGAGGATTTTGTGGCTACAGTTGAACCTCGATTTTACAAAACCCAGTCTTGCGAATTTCCTAAATTAATAAACAAATTTGGACCCCCCCTTCTGCAGCTGCCTATAGGCTTAATCTTTTCTCGACTTTAAGAACTTTGGGATTTGCTGAAATAATTTGCGTGTCCCTGTAAAGTTGAGGCTTCACTCCATTATACACGTTCTCACGCAGTGGGGCAGGGAGGAACATCAGTTTAAATCATAGGCTGAAACTCTGCGTGGTCGACATTCTTGGATTCACAGCGCAACAAAGACCAGAGGGAGGACGAGACACACAGGCACTGGTCTACATATGGATCAAACCTACAAAAAAAAAATGAAAATGCAAAGGCAAATCAAAGTGCCGGCTGCACCTTATCACTGTCACCGCCTTTGTTCACATTTCACTGCACCCTTTCGAAGAAACTCCTCAAAAAAGGTGGCAGCCCCATACTGTGCGGGGACCGGGGCACCGCTCCATCATGGAACACAGCTCTCAGGGTTTGTTAACTGCATGAGCGAAAGTCAAGACATGGTGAAGGAGCATCACACATCAAAAGAGCAAAGGGCAATGCTGGGTACCTCGTGGCAGTGTGAGGGCAGCTCATAGCAGTATCATGATCGCATTGCCTGGTGTGTGGAGTGTCTGCATTGGCGGTGTCTGACCACGTCCTGGAAGTTGGAGCGTCCTCTGTCCATTATTCACACCAGCCATGTATGGCTACCAGAAAGCAGAGATGTTGTGGGGCTTTTTATGTATGTATACCGTATTTACTCGCGTAATGAACCCACTCACGTAATGAACTCTCCCCCCACTTTTAAATGCAGAGCATTTCAGTAACTCACGATGTCACCCGCGTTGACGTTCGTAGGCGTCTGTAGTCTTAGTCCGCACCCCTCCCCCTACACTATATTAAAAAAATACTATCCGGCGCCTGGTTTCGATCCCTCGACCCTGCGGGCTGAACGCAATGTACATGGTGCTTTACCCACTGCGCCACAAAGCCGACACAGAATGGGAGGCTACGAACGCGCCTTATATCCTTGACTTTACTGCTGACGAGCGCTCTCTCGTCAGCAGTTGCCACAAGTGCAACAACATTAACGTAACGCAAACTACTTAACGTCGTGCGCCCCCGGAAATGCTCTGCATTTGATCGTGCCCCTCGCAAGGGGGATGTTTCACTGCGTCGCCATGCGAACAGTTTGCCATTATAGTTTCCGCCCGCTCCGGTCAGTGTCGCCACGGTTCAAACCACGGCAGGGGAGCTGCGCGGGCGTTCGTTGATCGGCGTGCGTTCCGGCGTGGTGGTTTGATTTTTCTTCTTGAGAATTTACTTTTTTGTCACATTGAATAAAAAATGCAGCGGGAATATGTTTTTATCTCAGCATGGTGGCTGATGCTGTAGACGATCGCAGTATTTTGATATGACACTACAGTATGGCCAGAAATGCTAAAAACGCATTCCAACAAAAAGAAATCTCAACAATAGCCGGAGATGTAAGCGTGAATGCCGTGGCTCACAATTTAAAAATTGCGTGCTTGCAGAGCGCCACCTGCTGAATGCAAAACAAACCTTCTTGCGCCATAGAAACGTTGCGGTGTGCGAACAAAACACAAAACGTACTCCGCACTCTTTTCCTGCTCTTTGCTGTTCCGGCTGGTTTTGGCGGCATGCGAACAAAGCACTAAACGTGCTCCGCACTCCTCTGCTCTTGCTATTCTGCGAAATTGCCATTATGCTCCGTGGTTTTGTTGTTCAGCTGTGTTGTGACCTTTTTTTGTGCTCCTGGCTCTCCAAACGACGGGCCAGTACATGAGCTACACAGCTGGTTTTAAAGCTGAAGGTGAAGGTGACACAGCGGAAGGTGGTGGAGCATGCGTTGATGCACATGGAAACCGTACGGCTGGGTGGCACTTCAGTGTTGACCCAGTGCGTATACGCTACGAGTGAAAACGAGATGTTTTTGGGCGGTGAACAGGGATCGCCGTGTGTTTCGTGGGCCCAAAGAGGGGAAGTTTCCCGGTATCAGATAAGATATTTTGGAGTGCCTTGACAGCATGGTACACTCTGGGCCGACAACAAATGTGAAGCCGCAAGCGACTTCAGTGAGGAGGACAGCTCCATATGACTAGCATGTTGGGAATAAAAAAGAAGTTTGATTACATAATTACTTACGTGTTTTCACGAAAATGGTAAGGCTCTAACAGCGCTTCTCTTAGCAACTTTATTGTATGAAATTGAAACTTTTAAAAATCTCTTGCAATTTTTTCCCCCTCTTCCCAAATTCATGCCAAATTTTCTAGAAAAAAAGTGGGTTGATTACGCGAGTAAATACGGTATATCCATCCACGCAGAGTCTGGAAGGAGGTCACCAACGGTGTCACAGGCACAAACAATGGGCCAGCTGATGCTCGCATAAGTGCAACGCCAGTTTTAACTGGGTCTGTGAAGCAAAGTTGTAGAGCGGAATGGAAAAGCGCAAAGTTCCTTTATTGTGCGAAAGACGCTTTAGTGTGAAGACGCTTTAGTGTAAGGGGGGGGGGGAATGTGATGAAAATTGCAAGGGTAAAACTAGGGATTAAGGAGTGGAGCACAAACAGACAAAAAAAAAAGGTAAACAGAATGATACTGTAAGGAGCGCACCCAGCTTCCTGTCTGCCTCTGCTTTTGTGCTGCTGTCATTTATTGTTGGCTTTGCCTTTGTAATGTGTACCAACTGGTGAAATTTTTAATGCTCCTACAAAAGAAAAAAAAGATCAGAGCCATCAAGACCCCTGCTTACGAGAGAAAATGATAGTGAACAGTGGAAAGGAGTGTGGGTGTGACACAGAAAGCATCATAACAGGAATTATCAAGCTCTTTTAGTTCTTGAGGAAAATTAATTTAACGGTGCAGTCTCTTGGGTGAAAATGTCAGATATGATGTCTACATTCTCTTTGATACAAGTGGCATGAACGTTATCATGTCTGGGAGCTGTATTTTTAAGATTAACTTTCATTACCACGCCAATTCAAAATCGTTCAATTTGAACGATACCTTTGGAGCTCCTTTTCATAGCGTTCCAGGCGTTGCTGGAACAAATAAAGCTGTACGGAGTTAGCTCAGCAAATGCCCTTTCAAAATCAGTCTTGTTTTCATTGCAACAAAAATGTGATTTGTGACGCACGTTCGCATCACCTGGGTGTGGAAAAGGGGCATGGTCATCGCACGTCACAGCTACCAACGAAGAATGCGTGCCACTCGTAATTACTCTGCATCAGCGTTTGGTTTTTGTTGTCAGGGCACAAATACTGAATCATAAAATGATTTTCAATTGTCAGGTTTGCACTGTTACAGTAATAACACCTGAAATTGGCTGAAAATGTCAAGCAGTGCCTGTTTGCAAAGCTACTTTGTGATTTTAGGCAGTTTTATTGCCTTTGTGCACGTTGTTCTAAGTTGTGTTGCAGTTCTATTTACCGCAGGACCATTCGTCAACAGTTTACAGCAGCTTTGGTTTCAATTCTGCATCGCGAAATTCATATTTAGCGCTACTACTCAGTTACCCAACTTCAAGCCTACCTGCCATATGGCGCCTTGAGCGTCCGCGACTGATCCTCTAAAAAAGGCATGCCGCTCCTGATTTCACCCAACCCTAACCCGATTTCTGCGATAAGAACTTCTGATGCAAATCAAAAGATAACGCCCTGTCGCCAGATATTTGTTCCAACAAGGAGAGAGCTTCAAACCGGCCTTACACACTGCCAGCTGTTCGCCTGCCAGTTTCGTTTCCATACGAGAGTATCTCCCGGTGCCTAGTGGTGCTTCTTAGTTGAGCTGTTTGAACTGTCTATTCGGATGGAATCTCCAGTAAGTTTTGTACTGCTTCATTTAAAAAATTTTAGGTGACCCTGCAATGCAGCAGGCTCGTATTGCTGATCTTCTTTTTTATCGCGTGACAGCTACTCGACTGAAGTTTGCAGGGCACTATTCTAGCACATCGCACCTTATTCCTCCAAGCAAGGATACAATTACGAGTCAGAAGATGATAATAAAGCGCAACTTTTTGTTTTGAGAGATAACTGACAGTGAATGTCAACAAGCATTAACCGCGGAGTTCCGTTTTCAACTTCATGCATGTTTTCTGCATCATGTGCTTGTCCCAAATACTGTGCTGGCCTTAAATGCAAAATCAATCATTGACAAGATGCTTTTACATTACATGGGGGCAAATTGGTGCCTCTGATAATGTGAAACCGCCAGATTTCTTCCAGGGAACCACCCGAAATTGCACATTTTAAATTGGAGGTTGGGCTTCACCGCATGACACGAGCACCGCGCCTGCTAATATTTTTTTTATATCTGACAAACTGTCCTGCGCACATTGACATTTTTTCTAGGGCGTGTTTTTGAAATGTTTCCCTACAAAATGTATATTCTAATATTTTTCTACTACCGGTGGTTTGTTATACATCACTCTTTTTTTATCATTTTCTTCGACAACTTGACAAAAATTTTGATTTTGATTTTTGTCGCAACTATGATGTATTAAAACATTAAAAAAAACTGGCGTTATTGGAAAGGCCATTAAATAATCTGCATTTTGTGTTCCTGTAATTAGTGCCTAACCAATTTTTTTAGCAGGAAAAAAAGTTATGAGCCCTACAGTGGGTACTTTGACCGATATTGCATGCATAGTACATTAGTACATACACTTTGTTCTTTCTACACGCCTGCAGCACCTCTGCACAGTGTTCGCGCGAGGGCAAAGAATCGCGTAAACACCGTTTCCAAAGCTTAGCACCGGCACTTCGAAAAGGCCTAGCACATGCAGTCAAGCGTATAAAGACGCAAGATAAGCTGAGAAAATAATGCAAGAATATAACTAAGCGCAATTATCAACCAGCTATAAAACATTAGTCGTGCCCATCAGCATTAGCTAGGCTCTTTTAAATCCCCTCACAACGAGGAAGATTTTCCCGAAACCGTTCGTCAAACAAATCGGACTGCTGCCTGACGTTCCCTCAAGGCAGCTTCCACATTTTTAGCGATTTTATTCTGGTCATTGACGGCTGTAATGAAATAATCTGATGACGGACAGCTGTAAAATCGAAAGTTAGACCAGTTGGACTACGCACGGTTACCGGCAGATTGCACACAATGGATGGGGAACAACCCCTACTTGAGGCATTTCTTACCTTTTTCACCGAACGGAACGGGAACTATGCATGCGTGGGAATAATAAGAGCCGAACTTCACTGAACCCGAGTTTTTTATTACATAAAAAAAACTGACGAGGGCAGACTCGCCTCCGAGTGCACCACTTCGAGTATTCGATAGCCCTGTTTTCAATCTCACCGGAGTCGCGTTTATCGGCAGCGGCCTTGTTCTTGACGGTAGAGCGAACACTCTGCTTAGACAGGCCTGTACTTCTGGCGATGTCAGCCTGTTTTTCCCCATGTTCAACAGCGTTAATTACGCTTAATTTATCCGACAGTGAAATCAGCTACCCTGCCGCTCATGCCGCTGGTCGCAAAAAAAAAAAGCCACTGGCACTGGCTTGGCTTGGCTGTGCCAACAACCCGGCTGCCAGCAATGTTGCCAGACATAATAGTTTTCTTGCCAAAATAAACAAAGAGAAAGCACATCGGGTGCGGGCCCCGCGGAAGTCCGTGATAAACGTTCAGTCGAAACAATTTTCGCCTAAAATTTAGTCTGTTGTAGCCGATAGTCTGCTCTAGCCGGGTCCGTTGTGTGCGGAGTGGACTCCATTTAAAATGCATGGGGACCAGACAAACCAACAGAAATGGTCTGTTGTAACCGAAAGTCCGCTGTTGCCGGATCCGCTGTAACGAGCGTAGACTGTAGGTCCGGGGCACCAGTCCCCCGGACGTACGAAGACTCGCTTCTTACGACGGATCTCCGCGGTCCCAGCAAACTCCTCATAGAAACAATTCATTAAAAACCCCAATGATATGACGCTTGGGTGCACACGGTCTGCTTCATGCGACGGACCCTGGCGCGGATAAACCGGCGTTTTTCCAATATTTTACACCACTTCGCTGCCTCATCCCCACCTTTATTCTTAACCCCGGTTTGACGCTGCTTGATGTGCAAAGGTCCGGTTGCAGGTGAGACCATTGCTGAACAGACGCAAGCAGGCAGGCACTCGGGAGCGGGAGTACCTGCCTGCTTTGACGGCCCCACGCGGCAGCAGTACACCAACGCGCCAACCGCGATAAGTCATAGTTTAGGGTTCAGCTGGCTAGCAGACCATGAATTTGAAGCTCCCATCGAGCCGCCGACGAATGCGAAAACGCTACGACGCAACCCCATGGCGATGACTGAACAACTGCTTTCCTCGCCCGCTCCATCCAAGTTTCTTCCTTTGACAACGCTCTCTCCCCCTCTCTCTGCTCTCTGTCTATCAGTGTCTTTCAAAGCGGTGTTGTCACTGCGCTCCTTTCTTTGCTAGAGTGCCTCAATTCAGGCGTGTTCGCTGCAAAGGTGGAGACAGGTACACGTTGCCACTGCCATTTCGGGTCACTCTTTGTCTTGGTCGCCGCCTCTAGTCACTGTAGCAAGACCACGGTACAATTTTCGGCGCAACATCGTTTACTCGCGAAGTTTGAATCATCTTATCTATTTCGCATTGCTGGGTCTTGTGGAAAACGAAAACAGCTATGTGTTCAGCACTTTGACACAGTAGCGACGCCACGGGACCATTCAAAGCGTGTCTCCACCATGTACGGCAATGACGTTTTTTTTTTTTCATCTCTGCCTTTCAGTATCGTTCGTTTCGCTTGGCCTTGGCAGTTTCACACTCACCTTTTCCCCTCTCAATTTGCTTGACCACATTAGCCTTATCTTGCACAGGCAAGGCGTGGGACAGGCGGGCTATAAATAGCGTCAGACAACAAGGGGGGTCGTGTAGCACGCGACGCTTGGCTGGCATGCTAGCTGGACTCCATGGAGGGGAGGCGGGCACAACATAGGTGTTGCATTTTTTAAATTCGGGATTTCGGGCAAAGGGTCGCAAATCATGTGAGAACGCCCTCAATATAGAAGTTTAAATAAGTTCTTAGCTTATAAGTTCTCAGACCATCAACTAGGCTGACATTTACCCGCACCCTGGTTATACGACACCCCGGTCATACGACGCTTTCTTGTGGTCCCTTGAAAGTCGTATTATCGGGGTTCCACTGTTTGAAGGAATTAATAATAATATTGTACGTTTTGTTGGGAAACATTTCAAGAACACGTCCTAGAAAAAATGTTGACTTGCACGGAACAGTATGTCAGATATAAAAAAAATAACGTTCGCATGCATGGAAAATGTTGACTTGCGTGGAACAGTTTGTCAGATAAAAAAAAATAATGTTAGCACGCATGGTGCCCGTACCATGTGGTGAAGCCCAACCTCCATTTCAAAATGCGCACTTTTAGGTGGTTCCTTTTTAAGAAATCTGGTGGTTTAACATTATCAGAGGCAGCAGTTTGTCCCCATGTGGCATAAAAACACCTTGTCAAGGACTGAATTTGCATTTACGGCCAGCGCAGTATTCGGGACAAGCACGCGGTGCAGAAAAATCTGCATGGAGTTGAAAGCGAAACTCGGTGGTAGATGTTCACTGTAGATGTTCACTGTAGATGTTGTAGATGTTCACTGTCAATCATCTCTCAAAACATAAACTTGCTGTTTATTATAATCTCCTGACTTGCTGTTGTAGTCCTGCTTGAAGGAATGAGGTGCGATGTGCTAGAATCGTGCTGGGCAAGCTTTCAATGAGTAGCTGTTGCGCAATGAAAGAGTTCAGCACTACGAGCCTCCTGCATTACAGCGCCATTAACATTTTTGAAATGAAACAGTACAAAACTTATTGGAGAGTTCGTCCGAATAGCCAGTTCTACTAAGGAGCAACACTAGACCACCTGATATATACCCTCGTATAGAAACGAAACTGGCAGGCAAACAGCTGGCGGTGTGCAAGGCCGGTTTGAAGAGCTTTCCTTGTCGCAACTGATATCTGGTGACTGGGTGTTATCTTCTGACTTGCATCGGAAGTTCTTATCACAGAAATAGGGTTAGGGTGGGATGAAATCACGAGCAGCATGCTTTTGTGGGGGATCAGTAGCAGATGCTGAAGGCGCCATGGCAGATAGGCTTGAAGTTGGGTAACTGCGTATTAGCGCCAGATATGAATATCACGATGCAGAAACGAAACTGAAACTATTGTAAACTGTTTGCGAATGGTCCTGTGGTAAGTAGAACTACAACACGACTTAGAACCACGTGCGGAAGGGCAATAAAACTGCCCGAAATCATAAAATAACTTTGCAAACCGGCACTGCTTGATATTTTCAGCCGATTTCAGGGTTATTACTGTCAGAGTGCAAACATGACGATTGAAAATCATTTTCTGATTCACCATTCGTGCCCTGATAACAAAAACCAAATGCTGATGCAGAGTAATTACGAGCGGCACACCTTCTTCTTAGGTAGCAGTGACGCGCGATGACCACGCCCCTTTTCCACACCCAGGTGATTCAAACGCGTGTCAAAAGTCACATTTTGGTTGCAAATATGAAAACATAACTAATTTTGAAAGGGCATTTTCTGAGCTAACCCCAAATAGCTTGATTTGTTCCAGATATGCCTGGGACGCTATGAAAAGGGGCTCCAAAAGTAAGTTGAACGATTTTGAATGGCACGGTAACAAAAGAGCTAAGTAAAAAAATGAACCAACTCGCCTAAGAGGAAGTTTTATAGTCAGTCTTTGAGTGTCGGGTAGCAAGTAGGATGTGGGAGGCAAGTGGCCGCTTTCTTGTTGTTGAGGCGCATGCAGGTGCTTGCTTGCAGGAATATAAAGTCTTGCTGTTCTCATTGTATTTGTTGCTATGTGTCATCTCGTGGCAGGTTCTGCCCCTTAGCAGGTCAAAGTCCATTGTATCATCAGGCATTGTACTTGGGATAAGTGGTTCAGTGGGCGATGCGGGGAACAATGGGTGAGCTTGCGCCGGCTTCCCCGGGCAAGCAGTGCTAGGTGGTGTTAAGCTGCACCACAGCCATCAGCAAGGCTGCGTCTTTAGAGAGCGATTTTGGACAAACAGTGGACCAGACATCATCTGATGGTATCCAGGTTGTTGTGAAGACTTTGAGGAGGTGTACAGAGAAAAATTTAGATTGATTTAGCTATTTGAAAGCTAAAAACGGACATGAAATCCAGAGCCCATGTGAGGCGGGCAGTATGTGCAGTCTAAGGTGGCCGGGCATTAAAAAAACCATGACATTACCTTGAGATGCCTGGACGAGGTCTCTCCAAACTGTTTTTATGCCACGTGTTGCGCATCCTGGCAAGAGAAGGTTCAGATCTTACCTGAAATAGGCCAATCGGCTTGGGCAAGTGGTGCAGCAAGAGTGGAGGGGGCGCTGTGGGGCTCTTCTATTGCAGTACAGTTGCTGAAGCCTTGAAGTAGGCTGAGAATTTGAAACGGGTTCCTCAGTGCCTTGACAAGCTGGCTTGTAGGCAAGAGAGTGTGGTAATCACCATGCAGAAATGCAAGCCGAGCAGTTATGTGATGGCAGCAGATGCTAGCACTCCCGTAACCCACCAGGTTGAATGGCTTAGGCTTCGCCTAGTCGCAACGGGCCTTATAATGAATGGCAGGTGCTTCAGCTGGTGGTCAAGAGGCTTTAGTCTGAAGCCCTCATTGCAGCATTCTGTTTTTTTTTGCTCCCACCGACTGTGCTTTGCTAGCATGGCCCTGCTGTACCCATGCCACTCTTCTCTTCTATCGCCATGTTACACTACACCCTGTCCCCTGCTACACCACTACACTTAATTCACCAGCGTTAATCATCATAGTAGACACTCGTAGCACAGTTGGAGAGCAAATCAACTGCCTGTACTTGTTTTTTTCAACATTACACATGAAATCTAGCTGTGATAATGTTTGTTTATCCATCACGTCGACAGTGTCAAGCATTTGGTCTCGTTGGCTATGTCCGGCTACAGCATTGTTTGCAGGGTGGTGCAAGGCAGCTGCCGTGAAAAGCTCCAGCAGGTCGCAGCATTGGCCCTACTGTATGCTTTTTTTTCCTGCAGGGCTAGAAAATGGCATTCTGAAAACACTTTTGTTAAAACGTGGTAGGCAATGTTGCAACTGGAAACTACTGCAGTGCCATTTGAAGGGACACTAAAATGTCGGAGCAAGTTGGCCTCGGTCCATTATGGTGCCGTGAATACAAATATGCCACTCACCGCAGCAGCAGTTTCGTATTAACACAACAGATGCCCAAAAGCGTGAAAGCGGGTATGGTTGCCCCGTACTTTCCTGCACTAGATTTTGTGACATTGCAAATCTTGAGTGGTGAAGTGTGGGATTCATGACTAAGCATTTTTCTGAAATGAACACTAAGGCAGGAACATGTAAATGTAGAACAAATCTATGCAGGATCTTTTTTGCTGGTCGTCCACTTTTTAAACTATGCAAATTTCAGCTAGCAGACATTATAAAATAGGATACCTCAGCCCAGAGGCTTTGTTTCAGTTTAAGTTTTATTAAAATGTTTTGCCAAGGAAAGCAAGATGTTCCACGTCTCCCACTGAAGTCGAGAAGCGGCGCTAGTTGACTGGCCTCTGAACATCTCTTAAAGGGACACTGAAGTGAATTTGTCAAGCTCCCGTTTTTGCTTGCACTGCGTAGACTGGCTCAAATTAGCACACTTTTCATCGTTTATCCGGTTGACAAATCGGTAATTATTTTACAAAGCGCGAAAGAAGAAAAACTACCATGCGCGGTTTGCGGCGGCCGCACCAACTAAGGCTGTGACGTTGAGAGGAGGGGCGCCGTGATTGGACGATGCCCAAGGTTAGCAATCACACAAGTTTCGGTTTCGGTTTCGGTTCTGTAAAACATAACCAATGGCTTTGTTGGATGGGCATTCTCAATATCTCAGTAATCATCGTACCGCGCTTCTGCCATGTTGTCGGCTGTAAAATGCACAAGATAAGCCTCCCAGGACGGCTTGTAGTCGTCGCATTCACTAGCCGAGACCTACGCAGTGCATGAACGCCCTCCGCGTACCCGCAGACGCCCAAATGTCATGCGCTTTTCCCCCATATTTGGAGCTTGCCTCCCTCATGCCTGTATCGTAAAAAGCGTGTTCGCACCAGGCCAAGGGTCTGTTCATTCTGGCCTGTGCCCACTGCCTGCAAGCAGTCGGTGCTTATGGCAACAGCACGCCAACGAGAACTCGCTAGCGCGCCAGTGCCAGCCTGCGCGCGTTTTGTGAACTAGTTCGTGTAGCCATGAACGTTGCGGCCCAAAAAAAGGTGAACTCAATATAGAAAACATCGGCGGAAAACAAAAAAGTTAACTTACAAAAAAAAAAAGCAAGTACCCGCGGGGATTCGAACCCGTGACTCGCAAAACATTTGCGGTGAAATCCCAGCGCCCCAGACCGCTAGGCCACGGAGCGGGACGCGAATGGTTTGCTAATTGTACAACCGGTTTACACTTTTATTTAATTTTGGCATTTCAAGCCGCTTGGGTGACTATTTGTTGTACTGCGATCGTGCAGTAAGCGTCGCCCGAGTTTCCACAGTAGCTCACGTCTAGCAATTGCATTTCGTAGACGGAAAAGCGTTCGCAGATGCGTAGTCGTGCTGCTGACCGCTGTGCTTGTTCGCCCAGCGCAAAAAAGTGCTTCCCGCGCCCTAGTTTTACGCTGTACGGTAAAAATATCAGTTGATTTTATTTATTTAGTACCTATATTAACTTCGCTGACTCTTCTCCCGCCTTCAAGAGGCCTTATATTTTCCTACTGGCGTACTAGTCAGCGAAGCGTCGCATGTGCAGCGCTTGTGTGAAGCGACCTTGACTTGGAGTTAGATACAGTGTACAAACAAACCAAGTAAAGAAAGGCACATTCTTCCATTCACAAACGTGTCCTGGCTTCGTTTCAACTGAGCGAACGAATTGCGACCAAGCAATTTTTTTTTAGCCTCCTTGATTGCGACGACCCGCCGGCGGCCGGCGGACGAAACGCTGGGCCGACTGACTCTGTCGGCCGGGGAGCCGTGCAGTAGCGCAGCCGTGGCGCAGCCAATTGCCAGCTCATCCCCTCCTGACGTCACACGAAAACGCCACAGAAAATGGGCGAGCGTAAAGAGAGGAGGACAGCGTTTTCGAATTAGTTTTTCTACTAAATAAAATCGCGTAAACGCGCCTAGAGTGGTCGAAACATGGCCTGGGGACTCCGGACTACAATTTGCGCTAGTAATCCCACAATGTTTACATATCACTTCAGTGTCCCTTTAATACATATAAACCCCCACGCTGAAGTCGAGAAAGGAGTTGCTGTCAGAATAGTTCAATCGGTAGTGCACTGCACGTGTTATGTGGATGTTGTGGGTTCGATTCCTGCTTCTGGAACACGGCAGGTTGTTCTCGACTTTCATTTTCACTTCTTTATCTCTGTATCACAAGAAAGAAAGGCAGTCGTACCTCATTTGGCTCCAAAAACACTTTCAAGCAGCCGAATAGCACTGGCAATAAGGGCTGAAAGTTAGATATGTGCCCTTACAGAATCCCTCATCGTGAATATTTCTGTTCTGCAAAATGCATTATGAGGGTTCTGGCTCCAGCAGTCCAGAAATGCCATTAGCTACCCCCGACACCTGACCACGTCTTACGTGGCGGATGGCAACCCGATAGCAAGACGTTCCACGTCTCCCACTTTGTTTGAGGGGCAGCGCTCGGTGACCGGCCTTTGGACATCTCTAAATATAAACCCCCTCGCTGGAGTTGAAAGAGGAGTTGCCATCGGAATCGCACAATGGGTAGTGCACTGCACGCGTTATGCGGAGGTTGTGGGTTCGATTTCTGTTTCCGGAACGCGGCGGGTTTTTTCTCGACTTCTAGTATTCTTGCTTCTTTATCCCTATATTACACACACACACGCGCGCGCACACGCACGCACACGCACGCACACACAGACACACACACACACACACACACACACGCACACACACACACACACACACACATAAAAAAAAAGACAGTCTTACCTCATTCGGCTCTGTAGAGCACTTTCAAGGAGCCGAATAGCACTGGCAATAAGGACTGCAAGTTTGATATGTGCCCTTACAGGATTCCTTGTCCAGCAGTTCGGAAATGTCATTAGCTCTGACATTCGACCACGTCTTACATGGCGGCCACTGGGGAAGCAAGACGTTCCACATCTCCCACGGTGGTCGAGGGCTGTGCTGGTTGACCGGCGTCCGAACATCTCTTAATATAAACTCCTGTGCTGAACCTGAAAAAGGAGTTACTGTCGGAATTGCAAAATTGCTAGTACACTGCACACGTTTTGCGGAGGTTGTGGGTTCGATTCCCGCTTCTGGAACGCGGCAGATATTTTCTCGTCTTCCCAGCAACGTCACAGCAAAATGGAAGGGAAACGGGAGAAAGAAATGCCAGCTTTATTTATTTCTCAACAAACGTCATGACACCATTATCCATAGAACAAAAGATGAAAGAGCTACAAGACACACAATCTTTCAGTTAAAACAAAATGTTATTCAGCCTTTAGGTTCCCTTTGAGGCATTTTCACATCCCTTGCTTCACGCGTATCCCAGCCTCAAACTGCATCCTACTTTAACAGCAATTTTGTACGATGTGGTCATTTTTGTGGTGTTGGTGTATCGTCCTGCACTGTAGCGCCTGCGTTTGCAGACACAATGCTATTGTGACGTAACTGTATTTGTTAAAGCAGGTGCTGCTTCTTTTTTCTTTTTTTGTCTCTCATCAGGCACCTAAAAGACTTGATCATCCTAACGGCCTGTATACAGACGCTTTCACTTGTGTCCACATACGTCTGGTTCTTCTGGCTTTTGGTGAGTAGCACTCTGTTTGTATGAAGCTGTATAAAGGCTTCAGCGAAATGTTTTAATCCAAGTGACTGCAGCGTCTTTGAGGGCTCCCTTGAGTTCCTCAAAGAGGTTATGTGTTTACCCTTGCAAAGCAGTTGAATATGTTTATAAATATAACAAATATAATTCACAGTAAATAGCCATGGGTGAAGTAGGTACAATCACGGTGTTTCACATAGCTCAATAAGCTGTAATAACTGTACAAGCATCAGGTGGAATACAAAGGAAAACAAAAAAAATTCAACTATTTTTCAATGGCTTGTGTTTGAAAGGGACTTGAGAGGACCGTTAAAATGACTGACACTGAAACAACATGCACACAAAAATGAAAAGAAATACAGTAGAACCCTGCTGTTACATTCCTCGCTGTTGCGTTTTCCTGGCTGTTACGTTGTTTGTCATCGGTCCCTGCATAGCTCCCATAGGATATAATGTATTGCGAACCCCGCTGTAACGTCGCAACTGTGGGCCCGTTCCCGTATGATGCGTCGCAACCTGATACTCCGAAGCCGCTTGGGCACCGTCATTTTGGCGTTTGGTGAGTCTTGGCTAGGCTTTGTTACTGAACTGGCTTCAAGAAGCCGCAAGCAAGTTGGAGAGGGCGTCACTAGATGGCCATCCATCGAAAGTGCTATCAAAATCATCACTGTGCTTACAACAGAAGTTTCACTTCGGAACGCCGGAAGTGCAGGATGTATTCGCCACCGCATTGTTGTAATGGTGCCCTGCTGCATTTTTAGATTAGGTCAGTTGGCAAAGAGCGCGGTCTTCCAGTACCGCGGTGCGGGCCGGTGCTACCGCCGACCAGGCGGTGGCGCTGTGGGTAGCGTTGAGATTTTAGGGGCCTTAGTTGAGATCAGTCTCAGCGCGTCGTCTGCTGCTCCTTCCTTGCTATTCTCGGTGCTTTCTACACCACCCGTACTGTCACTTGCGCCAGTTTTGTCGCACAAAGGCCCATTATTTTGGCAGGACGCAACACTCACATTGGGTTGTTTTCAGCATGACTTTGACGTCTTTGTTTCGACTGGTGCTCAGGTGTGTTAAGGGGAATACGGGGCACCGTGCTTTCCCTCAGGGTCCGCCTGCCTCGCGGAATCCTTAGTTTGACCATTCACGATGTGTTCCCAACAGTTGACGATGTCTGAAGGCTCACAATGAATGTCGCCGCCGTAAGTTTGTGACGTAACCTTGAAGTTTTCCCACGGACTCGTGCTTTCCCATGCCTTCAAGCCATCAGGATCCTACGGCGCCTTGAAG
Source organism: Haemaphysalis longicornis (assembly GCF_048455015.1). NCBI lineage: Eukaryota > Metazoa > Arthropoda > Arachnida > Ixodida > Ixodidae > Haemaphysalis > Haemaphysalis longicornis. The sequence continues at coordinate 388,345,686 of NW_027526203.1, read as the reverse complement.
AAATGCCGCGGCACGGACTTTGCCGCTGCCGAAGCAACCCCGAACGGCAGCCCGGCGGGCAGCACCTCAACAAATCGCACCGACACTTCACAGATCCACTAAAATATGTATGCATGATGACAGCACAGAGTTAATACGTTAATACAGACGTGATGGCTACAATGAAGCTGTAGATAGGGGGTGATTTAACCCTTTGAGGGTCAAATATTTTTGCCAAATGCGACCCCCCAGGGTCAATTTTTGTTATTGCTGATTTAAATTCTTCGGATGAATCTATTTTGAGAAAAAATTATCGTAATTTTTTTAGGGTGACCATAAAATGACAAATAAATCATTTGTGTTGTTACATGCGTGTGGTTTATTCATGAGTAACAGAAGAAAAATTCTAAATAAAAACGAAAGAGTAACAAGCAGGCACCTTTTGAGTGATTCGAAATCAGATAGACTTCAGTTTCGCAGGCGCAAAAAGTGGGAAGTGCCCGGAGAACAATACCAAAACCAGCCGCTGCGCGCGCGCGTGCGGCTGGATGCGCAAGCGATAGACCGCGCACCGTTCCTATAAAATACAAAAAAAAAGGAGAAAAGAGCCTCATCAGTTTCGCAGGCGCCCTTGGTCTGTGGCAGGCGCAAGAAAAGAGAGGCGCCCGGTGGGCGATACCCAGCGCGCGCCCTCGTTACCGGATGCGCAAGTGATAGCCGACGCGCCGCTGAAGTAAATCATAAAAAAGAAAAAGAAAAAGAAGAGCCATCGGCGCAAGAAAAAAATTTGACGTATTTCCGCAGTGTGGCAGCACATGCCAAGCAAGAGTAATTGGCGAAAAAGGCGCGCTTTTTAAACATACAAGCGATGACGTACATATACGTTATTGACCATTTCGAAGGTGTTTGCAGAGGACGTATACGTACGTCCGTGACCCCGAAAGGGTTAACGACGCCAGTTAGACGCCGGCCCATTTTCGTGGCTTTCCTCACTTACGTTTTCCCGGCTGGTGAAAAATGTATTAACGGGGTTCCACTGTACTCTGTGCTTGTCATAACGACATATCACAGTTTAGCAAGAACTGCTTTTTAGCAATTGTCCATGGGCCAGTTGGGGCACATTTTACTTTGTGTAAACTTTTGACCAAGGTTCACATTATTACAAGACATAGTTGATTACACTTGAAATGGAATGTAGGTGAGGTCATTTTAATTTTGGAACTGCAGAACTCTGTTGGAACTGCCGTGCTGAATAATGTTTTCTTTCAGTATAGCCTGATGTCCATAGCTCCGGTGTTCTTAAATGTAGTCCGCCCACGCTAATGCTCCTTTTTTATGCCCAAGTCTACGGGCAATGCAAAGAGTCGGCTTTGCCGCACAGTGTTCATACTCTGCTGGTTTCTCCACGCACCACATACCTATAGGTTGTCTCTTTTGCATTGCATCTGAGCTGTGCAAAAGTCCTTCCCTGATTAACCTGGGAAGGATATAAAGAAATTTCAAGTGGATTGAAGAGGTCGACCTGCCACCCTTTGTTCGATCTTATCTGAAATCACCCCATATCTTCTGGTCTGACAGAGCCGGAATGGTGATGCTAGTCCTGTTGCAGGTCTTGACTTGTGTGTAGCTTATTATGCTGTGCTTAGGTGCATTTGATCAGGAACTCTAAGTGGTCATAAAATTAGTTTTAAAGATTTTAATGAATTTTAAAATACCTTTTTTATGCGGTAACAAGACTCATATTGGAAATTTTAATGAGAAACTATGTATGTCCCCTAATTCTCTTCATCACAGTTGTAATATTGAAGCTTTGGTCTAGGACCCTTTTCCCTCACCTGAAAAATCTCTTTGAGGACAAACAAAATACCATTATAAACCTAAGTGCAGTATTAAAGCTGCATACTAAATGCTGATGCGTGCCTGAAAGTGGGCTTATCAATAGTTGTTGTGTGTAGGGGTATAGGTAGTTAAAGACATCAAAAGAATAAATGTTGCTTTGTGATTTCAATTTGCAGTTTGCTTCTTAATGTGACCCCAACACTTTTTTTTTTTCCTCCAGGCTCCTGGCTATGCATTCTACTTGCTCTGGGTCAATATCCTAGGGCCATGGTTCTTCCAGCCAGCACCTCCGGAGATGGATGAGAAAAAGCAGAAGAAATTAGAACGCAAGGGCCGACGGCATTGAAAGGACTGCTGCAGCTCCTTTTACAAAGACATGACAGTTTATGCATCACAATAAGACGGCCTGACAGTGCTTACATTCATGCCAATTTTTACAATTACTAATTGTGCAAACAGCTTTTTTTTTTTTTTTTTCGGTTATTGAGATTGTGGAAATGTTCTGCAAGCTGCGTATGTGCTGCTTAATTTTTATGTTGAATTCGTTCCAGTGGGAAAATGCAGTTCTATTACTTGCTCAATGTCTTTGCACTGGTTAAATTAACATATGCAATTGTTGATGTTACATAAAAGGGCAAAGTCATTAGCAATCATGATGCTCTTATGCTCAAAGCTCTCGGCTTTGAGAGGCTAGTGCTAGTGTGTGTAGCCCTTTTCCTCCACCTTTTCCCTCTATTACAATGACTGACAGCATTGTTTCTTATCCAAGTGTATTTGCGGTGGAATCTAAAGCAGACCAGCCTTGTTGTAGGTAAGGGTTTTGTGGCTGCCTTTGATGCAGCATTGCTAATGACACGTGCTGGCACTACTGGCAGAATTGGGTGACTTTTCCAACGGGTGGCTCGCTGTAATTTTTATGATGGGGAACTGCTTGTAAAATATTGAACTTGTTTAGAACTATCAACTGTTGTCTGTCAGGTTTTTAAGAGCAAACTTTTCCATGCTGGCATCTTTATTTACTCAAATGGGTGTGATAAAGTGGAGCTCATCATTGTGCTGTGTATGCGCACAGTGTTAACTATCTACTGTTTATTCAATCCAGTTTTGAATTCAATGAATCGAATAGAGTAGTCTTGTCTTTGTGCCCTCGACTGACTACAGGCTTGGGTACTTTTTAGCACACTTTAGCTCCCATGTTGTAAAATACAGTGTTTGTTACAAGTGATGAATGATGCAAACATATGTTGCATAAATACTTGTCACACTGTTCTTTCGTAGGTATGCATGTTCTTTAGAATTGTTCACATGTACATTGCGGTCCGATCAGCTCTGCATGATGTCAAATAAATTCACTCTGAGTGATATTTTGCTATCAGCAGATGGTTAATAAAGCAGCATGCATTATTAATTTGCTCTTGAAATAGCATATCAATTATACCAGTAGTAGCCCTCTATTAGCTGTCTCCATGGTGACTGTTTCTTAGATAAAATCCCAAAGCTGCTGCCATCCTAAGGACCCAAATTGCAGTAGGTAATTGTTGAGATTCCTATGCTGTCCTTGACATACACTTCATGGGAAAAGCTGCAAGTTGGATCCACTTGTGGTGTTCATATGTTGGCTGCAACCAATGCTGATTCAATAGAAGTGGTTAACTATCTACTGTTTATTTTATCCAGTTTTGAATTCAATTAATCGAATGGAATAGGCTTGTCTTTGCGTCCTCGGCTGACTACAGGCTTGGGTACTTTTTGACACACTTTAGCTCAAGGCTTCTAGCTTTATTTATGATGCTGTATTTTGTATGTAGTAAACTTTCAGCTTGTTTGGTGACCTCGACCACAAGTGTTTCAGTATTGGTGTAATGCAGGTATATATTCTGACAAGCTGAGTTAGTGTTAAACACTAATTGACTAAAAGGCTGAGCCAGCTGACATCGAGCAGATAATGTGCAAGTGCGGGAAAAATCTGTTCAATAGCGAGGGTTTTCGCTTTAGTACAAAGGATGGCGGGAATTCTAAATCGTTAAAGGAAAGGCAATGACTCTTTGTATAGTAATTGGGATTGTTCTCCTGTTTGTAAAAAGCAATATTCTCCTCAGGTACTTCAGCACATAACCTCATAATGTCGTGAATTTATGGGCCATGTTCAAAATGTGTCCAAGTACCCCTTTAACCTGCATTGCAATTTTGTACGCATTTTCATTTGCTGCCTCTACAAGAAAACATCTCATGTAAATTGTAGGGGTATGCAAATTAGTCATTTTTGATTTTAAAGTGAATATGAACCGAATAATGGTTTTGTTCAAATAGTTCCGAATTTAAGCGAATATTTAGTGATTTCAGATGCGAAAACTGAAATTTACAATTTGTCAAGCATGCTTCTCATAGCCTGTGTGAAAATGAAAGGCTCGTTTAAAAAGGTTTGCAAAATTTTCCTATGGCATAAAACATACAGAGGGAATCCTGCAGCTTCTAGCTTTATTTATGATGCTATATTTGTATGGAGTAAACTTTCATCTCGTGTGGTGACCTCGACCACAAGTGTTTCAGTATTGGTGTAATGCAGATATATATATTCTGACAAGCTGAGATTAACACATTTCTCATTAGAGTATACGTAAACGGCAGTTTTTTGTATGTTCTTGTTAGTTCTAGGAAGGAAACTCGGTGTACAGGCCGACGCAATGGTAAATTAACCTGATTTTTCATCTTTCTGCTGCATGCCTCCGTCGTGTGGTGGCATCATCCTCGCCTTGCGTTGCGGGTCCCTATTCCAGTACTAACAACCCACAAACTTTATTTTCAAAACGCACTTGCACTGCAGATGTCCCCCCCCCCGCCCCCACACAAGAATCTTAAATACGTGTTTCGGGAAGGGCTATTCTTGAGAGAAGGGCATGTCAAGACTAATATAAACCAATGAAATGAGTTGGAAACTAAAACTAATGCAAGCACCTTTTAACAACCCCAAATGGGTCTGTGCATGTGCGGGGTGGGTGGGCAGCTTCCGGAGTGCCTCAGTGTCAACGCCTTCTTGTCAAGCAAGTAATATCCCAGTGTCTGGAAGGGCAAAGCTTGACAAGTTCGTCGTTTTTGTCATGTGCCATAAAAAAAGGAATGTAACAGGTCTATAAAAAAAATTGACTTCATGAACCGGGGACTGGGCTTGCTTATCTAGAGGGAAATGAATAGGGCAGCTTGAGCGCAATCATGTTATGAGGATGCGAAAACGGAAGCATAGAGAAAGAAAAGCTTTTTTTTTGCATCCTGATAATGTCGTCGTGCTCAAGCTGCCCTAGTCGTCACTCTCTAGATAAGCGAGCCCAGCTGCGTCACCGATTCCGTGTATCTGCTGAAGTTGATCTTTTTTTTTTTACCCGTTATGTTTTTATCTTTTTTTTAAATGCAGTGTCCAGAGTTACGTCCGACGGAACACAAAATTGAAAACTAGAGTTACGTCCGATGGAACTTTAAACCAGTTTCTAGAGCTGCGTCCAACGGAACTTTAAGCCAGTTTTTAGAGCTACGTTCGACGTAACCCAAAATTGAAAACTAAAGTTACGTTCGACAAGAGTCCTGGTCCGACGGAACTTAGGCCAATGTTTTGAGTTACGTATGGCGTAATGTAAAGCACAACAAAAATTTTTACAGCTAATGGCACCAAATACCGTAACGCTCTATATCCATACACAACATTGAAGTTCCTCCGTTATCAGTCCCGGATCATCCGTGGACTCCCCGGGACGCGATCCGGTGATCGATTTTCCCATGTATTCCTATGGGACTTCCGGTCCGAACGCAGTCCTCAGACTGCCCGCGGACCGTCTAGGACTAGTGAATCGAGTGGGCCAATTATTGAAATGGTCACTTGTACGATACATGATGTCAAATTTGAAAACACAAATGTTGCTGCTTTATGGCCAAACCCGTTCGGAATCAGTAAATCATAGGTAACATGTTCGACAGCACCGGTTCCCCATCAGTCAAGTGGCAAGGAGCGTGATGTAAGTGCTCGCACTACTGCAGCGATTTGGGTTCGAATCCCAGCTGGGTTCATGGAGTTTTTTTTTTTTTTTAATTACAAGATTTAAATTTTTCTGTACTAGTCCACGTGCACTTCTTTCCATATCCAACATATGCAAGCAAAGGAGAAGGCGGGAATGAACAAAATAGAACCTCCTTACGTTTTTCATTAGTTGGCCAGATCAATTAACTAAAATTTATCGACATTTATTTTTTTCTGTGAAGAAAAAAAGGACTACCAGGACATTCGCTTTATTACCCCTAATTGATTATTTATTATTAGGGGTAGGTTATTGATCGATTAACCTCCTAATTAATCGATTAATGCTTTAGCCGCGATTAATTGTTTTAACCGGTTTAAGCTGCTGGGAAAACTCAATAATAATATTTCATCGACAACTCTTAGACTTTATACACGAAGTCGACTTCGTGTATCTCTGAGCTCGTGTATCTTCATTCCACAGAGCAAAATTTAGAATAATAACTACAGATATACACGACACAAAAAACGAGTGGGCAATTATATATACCATTTTGCCGTTGTGTAAACAATTTCTAAGCAAGGCGCGATTAATCGGCGCCATCTGCACTCGCGACGGGTGCTGATGTTCCCGATTCTAGAAACGTGTTTGTGACGAACGAGCTGATAAACGTCTTGCCCGCATCATGCGCCGTGACGATGACCTACTTACCTCATCTGGAATGTGTGTGAACAAGTGTATGAGCATATTGATCTTATTTCTGCTACTACATAATTATTTTTGGTCATTTGTTCTTCCAAACCAACACAACCGAATAATCGATGCATAAAGCGAGCCGATTAATCGGGTTTCAATATTGACTAACGTCTAGCCCTATTAATTACATTCGTTAAAACTCTTGACCCATGTAAATTTGTTCTCGGCACAAACTACAGACACTACAAACTGGCACTGCGCCCACTGCGCGAGGTTCAATTTTGGTAATTCCCGACTTTTCCTTTGCTTACATGTGTTGGATATGGAAAGAAGTGTACGTGGACTAGCACAGAAAAATCTGAATCCTTTAATAACTCTAGAAACTGGTTTAAAGTTCCGTCGGACGTAACTCTAGTTTTCAATTTTGGGTTCCGTCGGACGTAACTCTAGACACTGCGTTTTTTAAATTATGGGACGCACGATTTTTTTCCCGCTCTTTGGGAGAAGAACGAGGGCAGGTTAGGCCAAGTGCCGAAGAGATGAGGCACCTTTCAAAAGCCGTCCCCTTACCGTTTGGCCGCACGTCACCGGAGCCATGCGGGAAAGCCCGTCGCATTGAGCCGTGTAGACATGAATAATTTGCCTGCGGTTCTTTTATTTTCTTACGCTTATTATTTTTAATAAATTGGCGCACCCTGCTCTAGTGGTGCAAGACTGGAGCAACAGCAGAGCTGGTGGCCCCTTTCCCTTCGCCGGAGACCCGTCTGTTGCACCTCACATGGATTTCCGAACTTGCCGCTGAAAGTTCTCCATGACTGGCAGGCCCGGATCGTTTTGTCCGCAGCCTTTCACGTCTCTCGCAAAGTTGACTGCTTTAGCACGCGCTAGAACCCGCGGCAACCCGCTTCGCGAACTCTGCGTCTGTTGCGCGAGTTCTTCTGTGCTCCCCACTTTAGGCGCGAACGCGAACAGGCGAGGAGAGAGATAGAGAGAGAGAGAGAGAAATCGCTCTATTTTTCATGCAAGTTGGCTTAGGAACGCGTGGTGGCCGACGGCCGAAGGCTTGGAGCGACGGTGGCGGCTCGGTCACAGAATAAGATATAAACTTACTCGGAACATTGCTGGCGCTAGGCGGGACAAGGACGACGAATTACACACAACTGGAGGCTGGGTCAATCAGAAGTAGCTGCACCCCCGGTTGCGAGGTGCCCAGCGGGTCGTCCCACTGCTCGATGGTGGAGATGAGGGGGGGGGGGGGGAATGGGCTGAAAGAACAAGCGTCACAGGGAGTCACCAGAGGGGACAGTTGGGGGTTGGGAACTGAGAGGGATAGATCTTGTGGAGGAGGGAACGACTGGCAAGGGCATTTGTCTGGAGGAGTCGCCACGAGGGATGTGCGGGCACGGCCGGGCTAGAGCGGCGGCGTGCGCATCAACACAGCGCGCGCCGCCGCTCTAGCCCGGCCGTGGTGTGGGCAGGGGATAGCGGCGGCGGGAGCGACGGTGATGCTCCGTGACGTCTTGGTACGAGAGCAGTCGATCGCATGCCTACCAAGCGCCGTGGTGGGGAGCGGGAGCGAGCCCAACACTTGCTGCTTTGTGGGCCGCCTCGTTCCTCCCACCCCAGTGTGTGCCATCCGGGGTCCAGATGATGTCGACTGGTTGGGTAGGGGGATTTTGGAAAATAATGTTGAGTGGCGTAGCCGAAATGCTACCGCAAATGAAGTTTTGAACGGCCGTCTTCGAATAAGTGATTATAATGTGTGGTTGCGGCCTGGTGATAACGGTCAGTGATATTGCCGCCTCCTCCGACGTTGCGGGGTAAGAGGTGCGCACAGTTAGGGAAGTGGCTGGGGGAGATTTGGGATGAATAACTACACCCAGAGCGAAGCCCTCTGCGTTTCGGTACTCCGCGGCGTCTACATACATGGTGGGAGACTGTGTGTAAGGGCACGGGAGCGCTGGCACCTACGCACCGCGTGGGTGCATGTTTCACGGATGGGGAAGCATGAGGAGGCAGTCTCGCATGTTTCGAGGCTTCGTTTTCTACCATTGCCCGGAGTGGATCACGCCTCGAACGCTGGGCAGAGTGTTCTCGAAGGTCGAGCTGGACGACGCCGGGCGCTCCTCACGAGGCACACGCTCACGTGCGGTATTTTTTCTTGCTATTTTTTGGGGGAACGCCACTGGACCAAGCTCAAGCTTAAACAGCTCCGCTGTTAAAAATTATTTCCGAAAAATGAGATCCCAGGCTGTGTTTTTAGCCTCGGTCCTTCGAACGTGTTCGCTTTCCCAGCCCGCGCATCGTATACTCCTTGAGCAACTACGCGAGGCAGAGGGATACAATTAGTTCATTTTTTGCTGCAGACTACTTCTGCCCCTTCCATTGCGTTGCACGCTTATATGAAACGGATTATCACTATCATGAGCGAAAACTAAGACTATGCACACAGTGTTTTGTAAAAGTTTTTCTTTGCTTGAGAGTTTGCAGCCTGCCGTCTAGCTATATCTACTTCAACTTTTCACCAGCTCCGAAGGGCACACAGCCCAGCCGGCGCACCATCGATGACTGAAAGACCAAGCCCCGGCGAAGCAGCCGTTAAACCCTCCCGTAGACACGTGGTACCGCACAGGCGTTGCTCCGAGTGAGCGAAACGATAAGAAAGGATGGCGCAGCTATACCGGCTGAAGGCGGCTGAAGGTCAAATGCGACGTGATTAATAACCTTGAAAGATGTAGCGCAGTAGAGCTTTCGTTCGAAAAAGATGAAACATCAAATTCAGCTTGATTGTCGATCGAGACGACATATCCACTACTGAGTTCTGCTGAATTTTGACCCCCCCCCCCCATTCCTAACCACCCAGCTCCCAACTTGGGCCACAAAAACAAAACAAAAATTAGAAAAGGTTGAGCACCCGCTGCTAAATGAGAGATGTGGAATACTGCGAGAACATCCGAGGTATTGTGACGTGTACAGTAACCTTCACGTCTCAGCGCATTTTAGTTATTTTTTTTACATATTGAGGTACTTGGGGATTGCAGTGTTCTTGCCGATCACCTATATGTGTCATTAGAGTGTTCTGTTTGTGAAAAACAACCCCGACGAGTTTTTGTGTGTAAATTCTGGCTTAGTCTTGTATTACGCCCAGCCCCGTCATGCTCTCTCCTATAAAGCTCAGTTTTCTTCCTTATGAACTGGCTAGCAGCGAAGCATTCTTTACTTGGAGTTTTGGATCAGATGGCGGATCGAAGAGGAGCGTGGTTGTCTTTCATGTGCAGATATCGCAGCTGTTTAATAAATTAAATCTGGTGTTCAATGCGAAGGTTTGCTACGTTCATGTTTTGGTCTGAAGTGTCTCAAGCACCACGCTTTGTTCTTTTCGTTTGGCCGGCTGTACTGTAGCCGCCAAACGAAGAGAAGTTGTTCATGGTTCACTAGGGATAGTTGAGTGTTTTCTCGCATTTCTTGGCGTCATCAGCAGGTAGGTGAAAAGTCAGATTTAGTCGGACGAAGGTTCTTCGCCCTCGTAGCACACAGACTAAGTAAATCGCGCCATCCAAGGCTGTACAGGCGCCCGGCCCTGCCGTAATAAGGTGGCTTGCTTGACTTTTGTCCTTATACTGATTCAGGCATAGGCCATTTTAATTTTTAGCAGTGACCTGAGCATCCTGAGACAGACGCTGCCGCGCTCTGGCTTTCTCCTCTGTAAATGGTGACGTCGCCGCCAAGGACATCCGTAGAGAGATGAATGAATGGACGAATGAATGAATGAATGAATGAATGAATGAATGAATGGCTTTATTAAGAGGAGCCGGTAGGCCCTGGTTGGGGATAGGACCATGGGAAAATAGACGCAGTAAAGTTTATGGTGACTGGATCGTCGGTGACGGGTGGTGAGTTTTAGGGCCTTAATTCTATGTATCCGCACGCCTGATTGCGGCACGGATGAGGCTCCGGGTAGCGGCTTAGCAGAAGTAGCAAGGACAGGAGCCTGCAGGCAAGAAGCATAACGTTACCAGCGGTGGGGGTATTCTGAGGCAGGGCTGTTCTGCCCCAAAACATAAAATTATGAAATAAAAAACAAGACTGACGAAATTTTTTAAGAATTATTTGGTAATACTAAGTGCGACCGGGCAATTGTAGAAGACAGGCCACGTGGGGAGGGAAGAGGAGGAGGAAGAACGAGAACCCGTTGCATTGCTATCCGGCTTTCCTCTGCTCACCACTAACACCACGGCACAAAGTGTTTTTGAGGAGAAGTTATGTGGGCGAGGGATTCCCCAGAGAGAGAGGGAGAGGCATATATGTCCTGGTGGGCCCGCCTCGCCTCTGCAACTGTTTTCATTTGTGGTGAAAGACAACAAGGCACCTGCTGTCATTAGGTTTAAGGGACAGACTACCGATTTTTGTCGAGTATGTTTTCCCTATAGGTTCCGGAACGATCGCCGGGTGGCGCTGCACTCTCCCCTCCGGGGGAGTACGCCGGGGCGGCCGCCGCTTCGGCACGTGCTTTTTTCGCTGCGCGCGTGCTGCATTTCTCGCACTAGGAAGAGGGCTGGATAAAATTTTCTTTCAACTTATGAAAGCATACACATTAGCACGTGTCCAGCAAGTTCGGTTTACACGTAGAGTAGCTACTGGGTCCATTTTTGCCGGTGCTTGTCTTGTCGTCTGCTAGAGACGCGTCGTCTGCTACGCGCCAGTCGAACGGCCGAGCGCCCCGGCGGTTTCACGGGATAAAAAGTGCTCTTGTGGGCGACCCTTGGCTGGTCTAACCACCTCAGTCATCGCGAAACGACAGCGTCTGGTGAACGGCTTTTCAGCGCCCTAAGCAGACGCCCCCCGGCCCGCTCCTCCGCGTCTGGCAAGTGCACGCGCAGCTCGCGCTGTCTCCCGCACCGCCTGAGGCATCCAGCCTCCTACTCACGAATGCGAACAAAGCGACCGCCGGCTGCGCGAGCCACTTAAGCCAGCACGTACAAAGAGCGGCGGGAACACTCCTCACTAGCCCGAAACGAAAAGATGAAACTGAAAGCGAAGCAAACCCCCCCCCATATTGTTGCATGGTCAGCTGCCACGACAGTAAAGAAGAGGATCCATTCGTTAAATTCTGCATATTCCCCGCGAAAGCGCACCAAAAGGATAGACGGTAAGCATGGATCACTGCGGTTCGAAAGGTGAAATAAGTTGACACATTTTTGTTTGTATCTGTGTGCTTTCAGTTTACATTACCCGGCTTTGAAAATGCGAACTAGTGTTCTAACGAGTCCTCCCCTCTACACTTTTTTAATGCATGCTGCCAATGATTGTTTTCCGCTATAATAAATGAACTTCGGAGTTGTTTAGCTGGTGCCGTTCGATATCGTCCATATATAACACAATAGGTTGACATTTTGCATGGGTGAAAAAAAAAGTTTCTAGCGATTTACCTGGCTGTAGTAGCTCTGGTCCGTCTTGTCATTGTGACTTGTGTTCTGGACGGGATTGCTGCGTTGTTCGTTTTTTTTCCACATTTACAAATACTGGTAATTAAAAGAGTTATACACCAAATTCTGCGTATTAATAGTAATTAAAAGTTATACGCCACAAGCTGCTCTGTTGTTTCCGCGAACTGTCACGCTAACCCATACTTGTATCCAAGCGGGTGACAAACATTGCGAACAAAAATTTCTTCAAGGACAAGTAAAATGGAAATGCGGCGCTGTCAGCGCACCCCTTAATTAGCCTGTGCCTTTCTAATGCATTTTTATAAGATGCAGCTGATTGTTTCAAGAGTAAGAAATAACCTATTAACCATAATCAATCACGTTTATCTTACATTTCTTGCAAGCCTCAGTGTTTCTGCAGTCCAGAAAGTCCGGATGTCCGAAGCGCGAGCACGCGAAGGGAGTAACAAAGAAGAGAAAAGTACGCTGTGACAAGCTGAACAGCTGTCGCCTTGCAGAAGAAAAGAGCAACCGACGACCGCCGAACAACGCGTTTCCCCCCTTAAAATCGTCGGGGCAGTCTGCCGGTCGAGCGGCGGGAAGCAGGCTGCGCGGCGCGTCTGTAGCAGACGACAAGACAAACGTCGACAAAAATGAACTCAGTAACTACTCTACGTTTAAGCCGAACTTGCTGGACACGTGCTGACGCGTATGGTTTCATAAGTCAAAATCAAAAAAAAAATTTTGCCCAGCCCTCTTTCTAGCGCGAAAAATGCAGCACGCGCGCAGCGGAAAACGCACGTGCCAAAGCGGCGGCCGCCGCCGCGTACTCCCCCGGAGGGGAGAGGGCAGCGCTTCCCTCGCCCGGCAAACTTTAGCTTCGCCTCCCTATACACGTTTGTTTTATTCGAAAGATTTGGTGTTTTACAGTACCCCAGCGCTTGTCCGGGGTGCTAATTATTCACTGAGAAATTAATCAATTTAAGTTGGAATTTTGATTCTCCCGCCAAATCGTGTTTCGTGAAATCTGCGATGACGTAACCAGGACAGGTCTTCAAACGAACGTTAGTGCGCTGTTTAGTCCGCAGCTGACTGCGGAAGACCTTGTTCACCGTCAGTACTCCTAGATGGTGCCACCATACTGCGCCGGACCGCTGTCCGCCGTTGCTTTGTTTCTGACCGTATTTGCACTGGGCTTGTCTTTGTTACGGTAGGTAGTAATCGCTTCATGAAACATGGGGTATGCTCGACAAACAGGGTCACGTAAGACAATATCGCTTACGCCAATGGGCCAGTGTCGAGTGAGACTATACCTAAAGCGCCGGACTGCTGTGCGGGTATAACAAGCATAGTGTGCGCAGAACCAACAGCAGTACGCACTGGTACTTCTATGTTTACGTGTACTTTCGTAACTTCCCATGTTTACCCCACCATTCTCACCGCTATAAAATTAATAAAATTAGCTCGTTCTGCAAGCTTATAAGCTCTGCCTAACTTGCGTTTGCCTTTGCCGGCCTCAGCCAATCGCACAGCTGTGCATATTACGTCATAGGTTCTAGTGCGTGAAATGAGCTGGTGAGTCGCATGGTCATTCCCTTTTAGGTGCGAAGCACCTTAGGGGCTCGGGCTGTCGGCGTCTGATGTAGACACGGTACTAAAACACCGGGACACTCGTTTTCCAACGCCTCGAGCTAGAACGTAACGCGTCTAAAAGAACACACCAGGACACTCGTTTTCCAACGCCTTGCGCAAGAACGCTAGGTGCTTCGAAGACACGAGACTTCTACAGCTAAGCTGTGTATACATATAACCCCCAACGGTTTCATCTCCGTGGACAAAAACGCCAAGGCCTAAGACGCCAAGCGCTCAGCATCGACACCGCATTATACGCTTCATCATAACTCGGAACCCGCATCATACATTGAAACCGCATCATCAAAATCGCATTATACACTTATGCACTGCATGCCTCGCCCCTCCCCAGGTTGCACGTTGGTGGAGATAGCGCGGTGTTTTTTTCCTTATTATATAGCTTATTTGAGCGAAGTTTAAATTATAAGTGGTGTCAGTATAATTCTAATGAGGCAATCTTTCGAATGAACCAAACTTGTGTCTTATCCGCATGGCCCCTTTAACCCGAAACGGTTTTGCTGATGGCGCCCTAGAACTGTTGAAATCGGAATTTTTAGATCTACCTGTCATACGTGGCCCGGCAAAAGGAATGCTGGCAACCATGACAGCGAGCCGTGAGGCAACGTACTTTTAACTGCACGGGAGATGAAAAGAGGTATCTAAAAACGTGTCCCCGGCTAGAACAAACATAATGTGCAACATTTTCCATTCCGTCATGCAGTTTTCGAATCACGCGTCGAAAATGACGCAGTTGTATGGACACGTACGGTAGTGTCACGTTTAGACTAGAGTTCCTCTTTATAGCTCCCGCAGAGAGCTCCCTGGGGGAGCTATATAGAGGAACTTCAGACTTCAGAAATTTTAGTGCAAAATTAAAAGTATTTCTACCTGTTTATTTGGAAATTCCTTGCGGTTACCCCAGTGTATAAAACACTGGACGGGCACTACACAAAAATCGGTTTTCTATCCCTTTAAGGGTATATGTAGTAGATACCGAACAATCACGGATGTTAGCACTCTACATGCTACCGCATTACAGACGCAAGATAGGTGACCGGTAAAAAGCGCGAAGGCCCAAGGGTACATTGTCTGCTCCCGCCACTTCCGGTTCGAGAGCTCTCCTGGCCTCCCGTACGCCGGCAGCTTTTACGCGCGTCTTTGCGTGTTGTTTATGTTTCCACACAAAATAAGCGCTGATGCATCGCGCTTCCAATGCATAACAACGATTAATTCTACTAGGGGCTTCTCTGAAAGCTTCTCTAGGCACTTCTCTGGAAAACACTCGTCTCGTAAGCGGGAGGCACCAGGTTCGAATCCTGGGCGGCCGGATACCCACCGGTTTCTTTATAGGGTACAAGCGTCCCCGGTGGCTCTGGACGCCTTGGAAGTAGGAATAAACGCTTGGAGCTTGACCACAAAGCAGCAGTGGGATGCAATGTGGGAGGTCCCTCGAGCGAGCCCCTCCGGGCGGGGTCAGAGACCGCTGGGCACCCGCCAGTCAAAAGAGTACAAGCGCCCCCTGCCGGCGGGGGATGAAGGGCTTGGACACGCTTTACCACTGTGACAGACGTGGGAGGCACCTGCTCCTCGACTTGAGCCGCTGGTCACCCACTAGAATAAAAATGGGTACAGGCGCCCATTTCGGGGGACCCCGAAAACCGTTCCACCACGTCGGACTATGTTATGGGATACAAGGAAGTGGTAGGTACTTCGGTACCGCTGGGCACCAACCAGTAAAAAAAATTCGCACAAGCACCCCCTGCACAGGGTGCTTGGAAGGTTACCCGATTTGTCGGGAAATGCCCCAGTGGAAGGGGCCGTAACTTTTAACCGCAGCGATGGCTTGGAGGTACAGCACTCGCCTAATATTCGGGAGGTACCGGGTTCGAATCCGCGTACCACCGGGCACCCACCGGTTTCTTGAATGGGTACAGGCGTCTCCGGTCGAGTGCGGACCTTTGAAAGGGTAATTCATTCCTGGAAAATTGCCTTTACCCTTGCGAGGAGCCCCTGACCCTTTTCCATCTGGTGCCCCCCCCCCCCCGGCCTTCTACAACACCGCATTGCCGGGGGGTGAAAGAGTCTGGCGGCATGTTCTGCCACAGGCGGTTACCGAGTTGAACGTCCACCGTGGCTGTGGAAGTCACCATGCATGCATTCGTGTGCCTCAGTTTGTCGATGTACCTGTAAAATAGGTACAAGCGACTTTCCGGCCTGGCGCTTGCCTTTTGTGTGGGACTCTACAACGCTGGGGAAGTTGACCCGGATTGTAGGGGAAATCGTCGCTATGGAATGGGACGGCTGTAAAAACGCATCCACCCTTTTTATTAAAATTAAAATCTTACTAATTATATTACCGCGCATTTGTTTAAGTTTTCCTTTTTTCCTTGTGTAGCCATACACTCCCAATCCATCCTTTGCCAGCCGTTGCCACACTGCTGCACTAGTTCTGAGGCAAAATCCCGGGCCATCTTTACTAACGTGAAACCTGGGGAGGAGCGAAGCATGCAGTGTGTAAGTGCATTCAAAGATTGTAAGTTTCTCTCTTGCCGCACGGCGCGCGCTGATTGGGCGCCGGAGAAGTGCCGGTGGGAGGAGCAATCGCACGCTTGCTGAGGCAGTGGCGGCCTCTGTTGCGTTGAACTCGATTTAATCAGCTTACATGCCCAAGTTTGGGGTAGCGGCAGGGGTCAACGCGAGCGCAGTGCAATGGCCGTGCCTCGCCCTGGGGGCTCGTCCTCGGTGATTAACGAGTCCCCGGCCTCAGGTAAGTATGCCTTTTATTGCTTCGACCGACCACCCGATTCATTCAGGCGCGTCGAGAGGCGGTGGGTATTTGAGTGGAACGCAAATTATAACTCGTCACAAACAGCTTCTGCATATGCTTGACGATTGCTGAAGCGGACAGGGAGCGTTTCACAAATCATGTTAGTTTATTTCGAACCTGTTTTATCTATTATACACTTCTCTTTAAGTACGCGTTACGTTCTAGCGCGAGGCGTTGGAAAACGAGTGTCCCGGTGTTTTAGTACAGTGGATACATGAGACGACGACGACAGGAGACGCCGACAGACCGAGCCCCTATGGGGCTTCACCCCTAAAAAGAAAGCCGCATTAGTTGACCTCACTTCCTTCCTTTCAGCTTTGTTCCGGCTATGTATACTGCCTTGCGGGCGTTTTAAGTATACCGCTTGTCAACTGTGCGCATCCGACGGCCAGCCGGCCGGGTATCGACACTGCGACCTCGAGCTTAGAAGGCCACTGAGCCGCCGTAGTGGATGGGCTGACGCATGCGACTAGTGACGACCAATACCAAGACTCATTCTTTTCTACTCACTCGTTTAATCACTACGTGTTATACACGCTTTGCTGCGGAGATTTAGATTGGAAAACGTTTATTGAGCATAAAAGTGGGTGGCTTTCTTAGTCCAGATAGCCGCGAGCTAGCGCAGCTGCTTGGGCGCGAGCGATGAGGCGTTCTTGGTCCTCGCACCGTGAGCTGGCCAGCTCGCGCTCCCACTGCTCAGGGGATGGGGGAGGGAGGGTGTCGGGCGCGTAGGGGCATTCCCAGACCAGGTGATAGGTAGTGTTCGGGACGGAGCAAGAGGTGCAGTTGTAGGGGAAAGTGGAGGGAGAGATGTAGTGGAGTATCGAGGTGTTGTACAACGTGTTGGTCTGCAGTCTATGCCAAATGCGAGCCGCCTGTGTGCTGAGGGATGGGTGAGGAGGAGGGTATTGAAGCCGCAGTTGGCGATAATGATATAAGATTTAATTCAGTATATCGGGGAGGGACCGGGGGGGGGGGGGGTGTATGGAGGGTTCGGAAAGGTCCTCTTCGAAAAAAAATATTTTCGCACCTCGAAATGTATGCTATTAATTCCTCTATTCTACCATTCAGGTCACCCAAGAGCGAGATGAAAATTCCCTTCATCCCCGCTACAGTGAAGCTTGAACATTACTTAGTTGTACTACAACTACTTAGTGGCGTCTTTCCCAATCCTACTTTCCATTCCCTACTCACAGGGCTTTATAGCCTCCTCCCTTAAATAAAGTCATTCATTCATTCCTTCATCCCCCCGTCTCATCCGCTGCGGTGGCTCAGTGGCTAAGGCGTTGCTCTCCTGAGCACGAGGTCGCGGGTTCGATTACCGGCCGCGACGGCAGCTTTTATGATGGAGACGAAAAGCAAAAACGCCCGCGCGTTCGAGATTTCGGCGCACGTTAAAGATCCCTAGGTGGTCGAAATTAATCCGGAGCCCTCCACAACGGCGCGCCTCATCGCCTGCGTTGCGTCGGCGCGTTAAACCCTACAATCAATCAATCAATCAATCAATCAATCAATCAATCAATCAATCAATCAATCAATCAATCAATCAATCAATCAATCAATCAATCAATCAATCAATCAATCATCCTCTCTCACTAAATTGGGGAAGGGACGTAACACACCTATGATATGTTATAGTCAATTATCTCGAAAGAAGAATTAACGTTAAATCGCTTACCCCTTGTTTCACTTCTAGATTCGACATTCTGGTGTTAAATTTATTCAGTTTTAACAGAGTCAAATTAAACAAAGAATAACTGCAGCTGCTTTGCAAGATATGTTAATGTGAAACTGCACTACACTTTACACGAAGATCAGAAAAAGTGATCTAGCGGAGAAGAAAAGCTGAACTTTGCCTGCTAAACTTGAAGTTCCCTGTTACTTTTTTAGAGGGACTGTGTACACAAATATTCCTCGGGGCACTTAAGTCTACGTACGTGCTTTGAAGGTGAAAGCCTGGTGGTACTCATCAAAAAATCCATTACTGCTACAATGCATTTGCTTCTCTTTCTTCGCCTTTTGGCGCGAACTACGTAGAAAGGCTCCTTTACTGCTGTTTGCATTTCCTTCTTCGCTTTCGTTTCTTCGTCTTTTGGCGCGAATTAATTTGAAAAAACAAACTGGCGACCCACGCCACAGCTTCCCCGGGATCAGTGTTCCGCGTGGCTGTCTGGGAATTCCCTGTTCTACTCGCGTGCCGTAAAGCTCTTGTGTCACGTGGCATGCACTACTTTCAACCGCTGCCAACGTACCTTAGTGGAGCGGCGGTAAAACACTTGGGTTCTACTCAGGAGAGCCACGTTAAAATCCCATAAGATATCAAATGTATTTCCGCGGCGGCCATTTTATGCACCGGACAACAACGACGTTTTTTCGCAGAATGGGGAACTTAAGGCTTCTTAGCATTGCTCAAACTCCCATGCATGTTACTCACCCAGCCATGGAGTCCGTATAAAAATGCTTCATGTTTAAAAGGCAGCCTCACTGTTGACTTGCGAGTGTCGCATCCGACTACTACTACACGCTTCTGGCTGGTCGATGGGCAGCGGGCGTCAAGCGGATTTGGTATGCGTAAGGCACGCGACGTGTTCAAGTACGGCTCGAAAGAGCGGTGTACCATGAAAATTGACTCGCGCAAAGGCTAGACGCAGTCGACATCAAATGCGAGCGTGAAATACAGCTGGAAAACGTTTCCTTCACTCGCGACACTGCCTGTGGTTCCACCAGTTTTAGCCAGAGGCTCGAGGCGAGTCGTCTGAACTATTTCGCAAACAAGGCCTACTTGCGTGTAGCCTCGTGTGGGAGTAACAGCGCGGCGGGAGTGGCAGCGCAGTTTTGTGTGCCTGTAAACAAAATGGCGCTGCATGAAAAAAAAAAAAAAAGGCGTTTTTGAGCTCCAGCTGGTTTTCGCTAACGTAATCCTACACAGACGACACACCTGTTCAGATCACTGATACATTTTTGTATCTTGTACGCGTGCACTGCACGTATTATTCGGAATCAACGTGCACGCATGCATGTAGTTTTATTATTGCAAGGAACACTGTGCATGCACGGACTCCCGATGTCCGTGCGGGCCTCCAAGAACGGGTCCTTTCTGAATGTCGCTTCCACAGCGCCATCGTGTAAATGCTTCGGCACTTGGGCTGAAAGGCGTTGGCATGGCAGCAACACTCGGCAGCGACGGCGGTCATCGAGATTATCTGGCGAAGTCATAGGGCAGCCGCTAAAACAGGAAGAGCGGCGGCGGGAAGAGGAGAGCCGCAGGGAAGGATCAACAGTCGGCTGGCGGCTCGGGAGAGGAGGAGCACCGGCGAAGAAAGCGCGCACGCAGCTCGAAGGAAACGCTGCGTTCCAGAGCAGCGCTCGTAAAAAATACGCTGCCGACCTCACGCAGGCGTCAGGTGACGAAGCGCAGACGCGGCCGCTGATGCCGGCGGCGGCCCGCAGTCTCAGACCGCCGCGGAGGAGCTCCTCGCCTGATAACGGCCGCCGCACCATGGCTTTGTCACTCGTATCACTCCACTCGGTGTCCCCACGCGGGAAGAGAACTTTACGGCCCACCCGATGAGTCTCAATTTCGCGAGCGTTTTGCATTGTCTCCGTTGTACGCCCGCGCTCAATTCTGCGGCCTTTAGATGCGCTTTTCTTTTCGGTGTTGTATCCACTCCAGCCTCCACTCGGCTGAGGGGAGGCTGGAGTGGAGGAAGGATTCAGAATACCAGGGAGAGCCTCCTTCTTGCCCTGTCTTCGATGGGAAGTGATTGGTCGTCATCAATATCCGTATATGAAGATTTTCGATCCTGCTTTTATGAACGAAAGCGGGGTTTTTGCTTGTTTTGATCTGAGTTTTCTTTTCTAGGAAGTGAACAAAATTCAAGTTTTCGTGTTTTACGCGCCGAAGCTACTCCTCAACTATGAAGAGTGCCTTAGTGGGGGGCTCCGGATTAATTTCGACCACCTGGGGATCCTTAACGTGCGCCGAAATTTCGGTCCTCCTGCGTTTTCATTTTTCGCCTTCATTAAAAAAAAAAAAAAAAAAAACGGCCGCCGCGTCCGGGTTCAAACTCGCGTCATTGGCCTCAGCAGCACAGCAGCCACTGAGCCACAGCGGCGGGTCTTATATGAAGTGGTAGCTTGGTGCTCGACAACTGTTTAGGGTAGGGAGCTGATGCCCACGTTCCTGAACTTTGCGAAAGGCTGCGATGACAGGCGCATGGTAGCACATGAACAATAAATTCGGCTCCACTAGCTAAACATTGCCTCTTCCCTCCTAAGCAAGATATGGCACAGACTCCGGTAGGGACCAGCTGGCTATAATTGTAATTAGCAAAGGATTCCGGTTTCCAACAGGCAAGCAATTGACCATGATAAGGATGCGATGGCTCAGCACAGAATGTTCTCTGAAGTGCATTTGTTGAGCGTCGCATTTCACGACACTAATTTTCCCCTCACCACCTCATATTTACAGTTCACTATAGCCTTGCACGGGCACATGTGCCTGCCCGAAAGCGAAAGCCGTCTAGGATAGCGCACATTTTCTCCTGGCGTCTTTCCACTCAGAGCTTAGAGGGGGCGTGCAGTTCCATATGCGAAGTACATGCCGGAGAACACGTATGGTTTATGGGGACTATTTTAGCGTTTAATTTTTGGCGGAGGATTTGACAGTTGCTTTCTATTTCATTGCTCGGGACTTTGAATTTTACAGCAGTCGATGCAATAAGTCTCACGAAATTCTGATTTTACCATAGCGTTGAATATGGCGACCGGGCGCATCTGCATCCGCCACTTTGTTATAGCCTTCTGGTGGTGATAACCGTTATATATTTTTGTTACTAACTCATGTTACAATGTAATTGATGTTCTTTTCAGTCTTCTTGTGATTGCAGAAAATGGTACGTTGACAAGGTCACGTTGCCATTACATCAGCACGCGTGCAGCTTTGTCGGCCCTTTTTTTTAACGTCTTTATTTCTGCACTGTACAGGTTATAAAGCCTGCGACAGAAGTGGGGGAATTTATGCTGGAGGGGGAGAGGGGCCACTGTCCACGTCTTCGAGGTGGGGTGGTCCCGAGGTCGGCTCTGCAAAGAAACGGCCGGTTCCTCTCTCGTCCTTAAAATATTGAAGAAAAGCCCGCCAGAGCCGTAGTGCGTCCGATGGTCCAACGTGCGATGGTGGATCGATCCACTCCTGGAGGGTGCCAGGTCGGCGTACGCCAAGAGACTCAAATGCAGTCTCCCGAACCGCGGTAAAGGCAGGGCAATGCTACAAAAGATGTTCAGTCGTGCCTCTTGCGGGGCACAACGAGCACTATGGGGTCACGAATGAGCGCGGGTCACGTATGAGGCACTGGGTGCCTCATACGGGGGGGGGTTCGGTGACTGGGCCCAAAGCCCCCACCAACTGGGCCGAGCCTATGTCGAGTAAAAAAGCAAGTCATTGGCACGGGTATATACGGTGAGCCTAAAGACGTACCCTGTGCATTCTCCAGAGTTTATGCGAAGAGGCAGTTCACGAGAAGTCTTCAGGAGATGGATTCCTTGGGAAGTAATATGTATACCCAGCTGCATAGAACACAAAATAAAAAAAAAACTTGAAATGGCATGTGGCTACCCACGAGTAACACCACATTCCTAGCCGAGATCTGCACGCTCTTGTTTCTGCAAGGGCAGTGCTAGTTCATGTTGAAATGACACCGATAAAGGGGGAGGCTAGGAAGGAACAAACTTTATTAAGGAGGGATGGCCCGAAGACGTCCGATAGGGGGATGGCCCGCTAAAGGTAGAAAATGTGAGTTCTCACCTTTAGCGTACAGCATCACTTGTGAGCTCTTGGGGAATGAAGTCAGGGAGGGTCGATAAACCACAAAGTACCAGCAAAACTGGTATTAATATTGGCAGAACACGTGACATTCCCGAAAGTCAGTGCAGATCCGCCGCCATTCACCTTGAGCTATAGCCATTCGTAGATTGACTGGGCTTTTCGCGGCTTCCGTTGCAAACTGTGTTCCCATCGTTATCGCCGTTACGAGGGGCGCTGCGTAAGGCACGTATTGGCTGAAAACCGCAGGGTTTACTAGGGGGGCAGAAGTTGAGGCTGTAAATGGGGTCCTATGGTTTTCAAGGTTTTGTGTTTCGTCTAAACTTTGCAGTTTCACGCCGCGAACTGGCGCCACCGGGAACGTGAAGCCACGTGTTCCGTAACTTCGACTGTGCGTGATGTCCCTCGAGAGCGCAAATGAAATGACCCTGTTGTACTTACCTTGTGCTGAAGGGGCGAGCAAATGTTAAGTGTATACATGCTGTTCCATATGTCCAATTTATAGCCTTGTGCATTTAACTAATCTAGTGAGTTCTTTCGTCAACGTATTTCAAACGCGCTACAATTTCCTTTAAGTCTACTTGAAACGTATACACAAACAGCATCTTTGCGAACTCCGCCTCCGTCTGGTGCACCTTTAAGCGATAGGGTCAGCCGCTGCAGACACCTTAACGTCCGCCGCTCGGGCGCTTAGCGCCGTTCCTGAACACAGCTTTCACCATGAACCACAAGACCCTGAGGGCTGCGATTGCTTCGCCGCCTGTTACCACGTTTCCGCAGCACCGTCTACGGAGGACCTCAGGGTAGTTGATAGGTGCTCATACAGTGGTTTGGCTCTCTCTAGCTTTCTTTTGTCTTTGCGCGGCTTACAAAATTGGTTGTGTAAGGCCTGTAAGCAGTAAATATCCTAGAGGTCATGACAAAAAAAAAATGTGGTTAGGTAGAACCCTCAAAAAGCAACAAAATGTATCGGGGGACCAAGGGCGTAGCCAGGGGGGTGTTTCGAAATTTTATAAGTGGCGCATCCCGCACCCTCCTTTATGTCTTTTTCCCGCTCATGCTTTTTACATACTTCATTTATAAATTTAAATTTATAAATGAGGATAAGATATTGTTTGCGCGCAGACTATCTCAAATATTTTGACCGGTGGGGTCTACACCACCCGAAAAATATTTCTCGGCTGCGCCACTGATGGTTCTGCGCGTTTTGTGGCCGCTTTCACTAGCGTCACCGACGACAGCAGCAGATCACCAGTGTTCGGCGCTGGACGCGGGTATGGCATGTTGTAGCCTCGTTTAAACTTGACAACTGGACGTTGGTGATATATGAAAGGTTGCCAGGGCCCGAACGAATGCGACCCCGTTTAGAACACAAACGTCGCAGAAAATATCAATGTAGACATGAGATGACCCATTACCTAACAACCACCTGCGATTTTTTTCTGAATGGCAGCCACCTTACACCTTAGAAGGTTTCACGTAGAGCAATGCTCTGCATCGTTATTCATGCGCCGATTAAATTAAGCTTGAGCAGACTGACAGCTTAGAGCAGAAATAAAATGTTGATAAAGTGACTAGGCGTGAATCGCAGTACAATTTCACGGAGCATAGCCGGTACGCTTAGTTGTCGCTTCGTCGAAAGACATCGGAAATCGTAAAATAAATGCTTTTGTAATAACCTGCAGGAGCTGTGCGCCTTCTTTTAAGTTGTTTGCTTACTTGAGCGAACACCTGACCCCACGGAGAACTCAGTCTTTAAAGTACGCTGTAGGCAATACTCAAACGAAGGAACGTTTTGGGGTTTATCGCGCCGAAGCTGCACCCGGGCTATGAGGCGCGCCGTTGTGGAGGGCTCTCCAGGATTAATCTTGACTACCAGGGAATTCTCCAACACACGGGCGTTTTCGCTTTTCGCCTCCATCGGAAAAGCAGCCACCACGGCCGGGATCAAACCCGCGTCCTTGGGTTCAGCAGCGCACGAACGAAGGAAAGTGATGTCGTTCGGTTTTTGCTAAAGTCTTCTGATTTTGCTTTCTGCAAACTCTGTGTTCACGCGGGGATACATGTGCGAATAATAGTTTGGTCACGGACGCGGAATTTTAGCTACCGTTCACCTCAGGACAAACCTGACGTACCCCGCATTAGAAATAACAGTGTGTTATCGTCCCAGCATACCATTCTGCCTTATCCAACTGACCATTTTCGTACAATTTTCGTGAGCTTCATGTCGCATTCACACGTACCGGATGGCAAGGGCGTCATTGGCGTAGGCAAGAGTAAAGGCCTCTAAACGGTACCTCCGTCGCCTGCGTTCCGGTCCGTCCAAAACGCGTTCCGGCGGCCGGAACGCGCGCGTTCCGGCCGAAAATCGCTCTCCGCCACAAGTTGGCCAACTTCAACTTTTCGCCGGACCGCGATGATGACGCGTTTCACCAGCCATCATCCGACGCCCTGATTGGTTCCTACCGATCTCCTACTGGCCAATCAGGGCTATCAACAAGTTTCAGCCCCAACAACATGGCGGTTGCCCAAGCGAAGCGAGGCGAGGCGATCGCAAGGGAAAATCGCGAGGCCTAGTTTCGGCAGATTGTATTACGGTGCGGCTATTTCGCGGCTATTTTGATCGAGTTATAAATTCGCGAAGCATTTCTTTGTGCTGACGGCAGGATACATGCACGGCGCCTAGTTTGAGATCCAGAGTGCCGCAACATCAAGGCAGATAGCATACACCCCCTGTTGCGGTGATGGCTGGTTTATCGTTGTTTTTGTGTGTGCGTGAATGTGTTTGAAGAAATCGATACCGTCACTCGTGCGCGTTAGCGCCCACAATGGATCAAGGAGTTATAAACCAGCAAGCGGACCAGCTGCGGACGTCCGTGCGAGTTCTCGGTGCCGCTACAGCTACAGCCAGGGTCCCCGCCGATGCGTTGTACTGGTGATTTTGTGCGCGACCCATGTCTAAACGTTCCGATCGCGATTGATAATGAAGCAAGCAAAGAATCATTGCGTCGTGTCGTGGTTTATACAGTGCGAGTTCTCGGTGCCGCTGCAACTACGACCACGGTCTCCTGCCGATGCGTTGTACAGGCGGGTTCGTGCGCGGCCCATCTGGAAACCTTTCGACCATCGTTTATCGTGTTGCGAGCAAGGAATCATCGTGATGTGCCGTGTTTCTTGCAGAGACAAGTGCTGCCGTGACTATTCTTCACCGCGTCTACGGCAACAATTTATGGCTGTAATCTAGAGCTCCACAGAGATTGTAGCAGGTGGCAGCAAACAGCATTTTTTTTTTTTGCCCCCCCAATCTGTTTCTTCTGTCACTACCGTGCTGTCGTGTTTTGTGCGCGGGCGCAGGTGTGTTCTCAGTGTGATTGGTGTCGTCATTAATGGGCTTCACCTTGTATAGTTGTTCTCTTTGCTGTGGTGGCGGTAACAATGAAATTTTTCCTTGTAATGAAAATTGGTTAGAGCTTCATTACGGGTAACCTGCGGTGGTTTTACACTAAAGGCAGTGCTTTTGCGAGACATTTCCCAGCAAAAAAAACATTGGAAGACCAATGGGCCCTGTCCAAAACACCACTGAACCATTTGGAACCAATTGAATTTGGTTTGTTCAATTCTTTGTACACGACCATGTGTACCTGCAATGGTTGTTTTCGTCTGGGTTGCAAAGCTTTTGCGCCATTGGCAAGTGGCATTGTGCATTTTCCCCGAGTCATATGTTCGAGCAAAAAGGGACTACACTTGACATTTTGTAACGGGGCTTGGGGGACCTTGCTGGATTGTTTGAGGTGAAGTCACGAGATGTGTCTGGCTTGAGTGCACAATAGGTTGTTGCACATTGTGCATGCTTGTCGGCAGTTTCCTCTGGAGGCCATTATATGCAATAAGCTCAAAACCTGCTGATTGGATTGCCGTCTCGTAGAGTATAGGAAACTGGGCAGCTTGAAAGAATTGGATTAATAATGTGAACGTTGCTTAATGTTGCCTGATGATGCAATTTGTTATTTCGGTATTGGGTGACATAGGTTTTGCTGGTAGCATGCTTAGGGTGGAGTGAAAAGTCACACGTGAAAGCATGCTCATTGTGAAGTGGTCAGTAATCGTTTCAGTCATGCCTGGCCATCCTGTTTGTATTGGGTCAAGGTTGTTTTGTCTTGATGCGAAGGCCCAGTTGTATTCAATGTAATTATCCCACTTAGCGCGACTGCATTCATCTCAGTCCAAAATTTTGGTCTCGATAGTGCCAGTTATACTAACAGGCTTTTGAACGTGTTGTGTAGCTTTGGCTGTGTTGAGCCCTTATAAAATCATTTTGATTAGCCTTTCAGTTCTTGGTTTATTTGATCAAGTTGTTCAGTGCTGTCCTTCAGTTTATACTTAGAGGCCATGAAGACAAAACACAAGTTTAGTTCATTCGAAAGATTGTCACATTATCATACTGACACCGCTTTTAATGCGCACCTCAGTCAAATAAGCGATATAATCAGGGAGAAAGGGGGTGGCCATGCGACCCACTACCTCAGTTCCCACAACAGGACCTATGATGTCATGTGTGTCCAGCTGTGTGATTGGCTGAGGCCAGCAAAAGCAAATGCAAGTTAGACAAAGCTTATAAGCTTGCTGAAGGAGCCATTTGCGCTTAAATGTAAGGCATATTCATTTTACAGCAGTAAGAATGGCGGGGTAAACAATCAAAGTTATGAAAATACCCTGTGCTCGCCCAGCCCTGTACGCACTGTAGAGTGTCCAATTCACAAGTTGCAGTTGCCTGTAAACATTGCGCACCCGACTTAATGGCACCTCAGTTTAGCAGCCTGCCTGCATGGCCTCCATGCGTTTTTGAGCAGTCTCTGGTCGTCTGCATCCTTGGCTATGTGAGCAGGGTAAATACACACAGGCCAGGTTGCAATCGAAAGGTCTGCGAACCGTGTATTTGAGACCCCTGTTTTAAAGCACGATTGTCACATGGGAAGTGACCTGCGTTGAGCAGAGCCCGCTAATCATGGGAACAGATCAAGCGCCAGGCACAGTGGAGGAAAGAAAACTGACAGGAAAGAGGTGCACTAATAACTGAGCTTTATTCACTCTGACAGCTATTGTGAAGGCACGAAAAACACCAAGTAATACTAGTTTGCACCACGTGTGAAGCGATTACAGCAGCAGCACCCTCCTTACTAATCATCCAGATAATCCACTTCACTCGAAAGATCAACTGAAGGCTTGCTGACACACCGGTCCCACACATAATTTATGACGTGGGCCTCAGATATTTCCCGTTCTTTTTTGTGGTACAACTGTAGCACTCGGGTCCTTCGAACGCTGTCACGCAGCCCCTAGGCTTGCATTCCGTCTTACGGTGAAGCATCAAATTGTTTCCTGTTCCTGTCTTCAGCGTCGCCGCATGCTCCCGCAACCGGTTTTTGAGGCAGCAATGAGGTCGTTGAGGTCTGTCCTACGTATACACGGGCGTACTTAAAGGCAATTTCATACACTACGTTTTTTGTACACTCCACAAACGCACTGGCATGCTTCTTGGTGCAGACAGGCGGCCTAGGTCCACAGCGGTTCACTATCGGCACATAGCTGCGAGTTTGTTGGGAGTGCTGCTCACTTAAAAGCTTTCCCGCCAAGCCGCATAGCATGAATGCAGGGAAGCCTGCCTGGAACAGTTTCCCGACCTGCAAGACAAAACTGACCTGTATTTGATGCTGGCAGGACCTTACGAGGGCGTTTCTTAAAGGGGCCCTAAATAGGGTGCCGAATGTTACGATTTTGCGTGTGCAGTCACTGGAGTACTGTCCAAGAAACGTCATCCCGCAAAAATTGTTTAAATGCGTTAAATATTAGCCGAGTTATCACTCGTTAAAAGGGGCCACCCATAAGGCCTGGGGCTCTCCTCCTCTAGTAGCTCCTCCAAAGCACTGTGGAAGCCATGACGTCATCGACCCGGCGCAAGACCACCGAGAGAAACAGGGCAATCCATCACCCTCCTTGATGCACGTGTAGTCGTTGGCTGTGCTAAGCCCTGCGCGCGCTTTTTTTTTTAGCACTCCACGCGCATGCTCCGCCCACGAGATTCCGGTTGCGCGGTGAGTGCTGTCGCTGTGGTTCGCGTTCGCGGCGCCGTACTGGGCAATGTCTCGTGCATCGTAGCGGCACGTCAGTGCAGACAAAACTACGTCACAGCGTGCAAGTGTGGCGGCAAGGTACGGTTGGTAAGCCAGGAGAGAAAGTGGAATCTGTTTTGCGTGTTTGTGCGGCCCCTGCTTTACGCAGAGGTGTAATATTTGGTATACGTTGTCGTGAAGGGGTACTCTAGCGATTGCGCAATTGAAATGGCGACCTTCGGAAACCTATTTAGGGCCCCTTTGAGGCAGCAACCGCTATGCCCTACTTGACCAACTTGAGTGACCAGAGGCGAATGGAAGCAAGGCTTTCCTGGAGTAAGGAGAGTACACCCTAGAGCACTGCGTGGCCCTGGGCCCGCCCGAAAGCCCGGACCCGACCCGGCTGGCGAAGTCAATTGCCGGAGGGCCCAGGCCTGGCTTGGGCTTGACGTTATGGGCCGGACTCGGGCCGAATTCAACCCCCGGCCGTTGCTAGTTTCGACGTGAAGTAGAGAAAAGAGCATAAAAATGAATATTCCGAGTTCACTTCTACACGCGTCTTGATGTTACTTGTACACATTGTTTTAAAAACGTGTTTTGCTAGGTCAGATAGTCACTACGCTGTAATTATTAATGACATTTCATGCACTGCATCAAGATTTTATAATTTGGTGTATAACATACGAAAGATACGGTTACAAGGATTGTTCTAGTGGTGAAGTTATTAATTAAGACACCCTGGAGCTGTGCACCTATGTCTGTGTACGCGTGTTTTAGATGTTGAACCAATCTGAATGCGGCTGCAGGGCTGAAAATCAAACTCGCACGTGCTAGAGAAGTGCCACCGCTGAACAACTGCTGCAGGGAAAATATTTCAACGCTCGGGAATTCAA